>NW_025953272.1:153227-369864 GCF_022496945.1 Annulohypoxylon maeteangense
TCCCCCGCCCCCCCCCCCCCCCACCCCCCCCCCCCCCCCCCCGGCGGGGCCCCCCCCCCCCCAAGAGAGCAACGTACGCCTCCAATCTGGTTCATCCAGTGACTTTGACCCAAGTACCTTGTCTTTGTCATGACACTTTTGTTCATGGTATGTAACTCCCCAGCAAGGTAACTAGGATAGGTAGCTACGGTCTCGGGAACAGTGGCGGAGTGTGGTTTGGAGTTCTTCGGGCTTGAATGGTATTCCATAGACTCTTCTAAACGGCGCTCAAGGTCACTAATTCTATCCAGCAATGCCCTAACGTCGAAAGATGATTCGTTGCCCTGAGAAGAAGTTGAATCGACGGGCGTTGACCCAGTCATAGAATGAGCGGAGTGGTCGTGATGTGACCCATCGCTGCGATGCGCATGAGCCGATCCACCCGCAACGGGGGAGACGGTGGTCTCGGAGTTGAGAGCCGGCAGTGTATCGGTCGGCTGAGATGGACCGACTGCGCCAGGTAGTATATCCGAATGCCGCGATAGGCCTTGGGGTTCATAAACACAAGTCTTATGCTTGGACCTTACACAGGCGCCGCAGGGTAGATTACGGTCACAGCGAATCTTGGATCTCCTGCAGCTAACACATGAAAGTGCAGGGCGTCGACGGCGACGATCAAGCTTTAAGTTATGTAATTCATCCATGACGATCTGATAACTGTGTCAATTTCAATAAAGGAAAACTAGAATGCCGCGATGCCTCGTGTTTCCTCCTACGCTTATTCATCTAATTGATCCGATTTCGCGCCTGGATGATGGATCATGTTGAATCGGCTCATTTTCCTTTTGTTCGGTCGAACTCGATATTATCTCCGATTAACTCGTATTGCACTACGCCTCTTATAGTACTATTCTATGTAGGTATACTGTATTGATGAATATTTCCGATACAAATATTGCATATAAAGGTGATTACTAAGAAATCCCTTAGACTCGGTATTTTCTTTCACCGAATATCGGACATAAGATTGGTAGAAACATTGAAAAGAATGTGGCTTCTCTCTTTTTTTTTTTTTTTTTTTGGTAATCTGTCATCAAGAGGCAATACAAACGGCAATCTTATTTATTTTTAATATTTCATCACAAAAATCTCAGCTGATAACTCAGCATGCTCATACCTAGTACAGAGTAATAATTAGTAATAATTGGAAGACTAGTAGTAACAACAGGAGACGCTTCATTTCAATTGAATATCTATTCAACGATACGGGGCCTTTTTCACACCGACACGATAATTATTACCAGCTAAATGACATATCATAGCAACGAACACATCATTAGCTATATATTCCCTTCATTGAGCTAAGACAAAGATATTATCAAGCAAGTCCCAAATTCATATTCTTTTAAGAAATAACATGAGTGAAATAAACTAAATGAAGACATATTGTGACTATGGTGTTACTTCCTACCATATATATTGCCATAGTTACCTAATATGTCCTTTGATAAACAATAACCTCTACTAGTTTAGAAGGCTAAGCTTTATTTCTATAGCACTTTTCGAGCTTGTTTTGACGTACCAATTGCTATCCTTAGCTTACAATCCTACGAACGATCACTAAGCTCGTCGAGTCATCATGAATCAAAGTCAAGTTCAAACATTTAGTTCAAGGTGATGGATTTATAGAAGAAATATGCGATGCGATGCGATGCGATGCTACATTCTCATATTCTTGCTCAGTTAGATCAGGCCCAGCAGACAAGCTTCGGGATTTCTTTAAACATGCAGCCGAATATAAAAAATATGAGACCGCATAATCAATAATCAACAATTCTTACATGACTCGGGTTTGGTTTCTAATAGTTTATAAGTTACGATTTATTCGAGATCTCATAGTTACTCATATTGCCCTGCGTATTGAGTCTCACGTGCATTAAGATAAATACCCATATAAAACATATAAAATAAATATACTAACTACTAGGTACGTGCCTATGCAATCAAGAGTGCCAGTATTAGTGCATGTAACAAGTATATAAATAAGTAGGTAAGTACCTGCATGTGGAAAGCGGTTGCTTGGGAAGGTGGAAACGAAGGGGGGGTTGGTTGTTTTACGGGTTACTATAGGATGTGAATTCATGTGAATATGTGTGAATTCAACCACCACCCCATAATAAGCAGCGGGTACTGCCCTCCGTAACCTGGCTATAGCACTTTCTTAACATGTATCCTCCCTTCCGTTTAACTCTGTCCATCTTTCTAAATACGTACTTAAAATAGAAAGTCCAATCTTCTACATCTTTGAAGACTTTCCTATTTTCTTCTACTTTTATCACTTGCACTTGCAACACATCCGTCTCTTATTCATTTTATGTTCCTATCAAAACTAGCCCAGAACCGATTGAGTCCTTCACCATCATAATTATTTGAAGACTTGAGTTTATCGTACCTTTATTCTTAAACAACATCTTATCCGCGTGTTCACATCGTTCACATCAGTACCGACATAGCCATCTTCTCTTTGTGAACTAGAGACGCTCTGCAGCATCATACCTAGGTACTTCAAGACCTCGAAGATTACAATAAGTCAAGAACGACTGATCATCACAATGGCACCAAAGCCCTCCAACAAGGTCCAGAAGGATGTGCAGTTGACTTCGCGTGACATGGAGATACTTTCCTTTGCTTGGCAGTGTTTTGAGGGACAGCCGAAGGTAAGTACAATATTGTTACCTAGCATCGATCTATTCTAAACTTCGGATGACTCTGACCTGCTACTTCCTTTCTTATTATCCATCTTTCATAACCGTATAATTAGCTTCATATACTGAACCGATCATTTTTGTTTGGATGCCTGCTGATTGAAAATTTTAGATCGACTTCGAGAAGCTTGCGAAGGTCGCTTCATTCAAGAACTCAGCCACTGCTCGAGTATGCTTCAGTTCCGTCAAGAAGAAGATCTTAGGTGCTAGTGAGTCCGGCGAGACAAGCACTCCTGCCACACCTCGTGGAAAGCGTGCGGCAAGAGATCAGATGACTCCCAGCTCTAGCAAGAAAACCAAGCTGGCCTCTAAATCACCCCGCAACCGCAAGGTCCTTCCTAAGGCCGAGGAAGATGACGACGAGAAGATCTCAAAGACGAAGCCCTGGTCGGAGACCGAATCAGAGAAGGATGCAGAGATCATGTCGGGATTACTAGGGTTCGATGTCAAGAAGGAGATGGAGACTGATAGAGATAGTGACGATGATGATGAGGATGAGAGTGAGGCATGATAGGCACGAGGCCTATTCATTCTACACCCTCTCACATACAACACACATCTATTCAGATTTGCATACAGGGATATCCGACATCATTACTCAATAATATCTTTGTCCATCCTCGAGCTGTAGCGGCTGACGTACATCTTCATCAAATCTGCTTTGCTTTGCTTTTCCGGTTGACAGCACATTACACGACATGGCAATTTGTACTACCATTAGATGCATGGCGGATGCGTCTATATTGGTCCCGATGTTGTCAACCATGCTTATTATTCGATGGAGGGCTTAGTGCAAGGGATTAATCAGTGATGGGGACGACGAATACCTGGGTTCTCGGAAGTCATCAATTGGCCGTGGACTTAGATAGCTAACCTATTCGTAGAGATAATTTCGTATGTTTTTTTTCTTCTTTTACCTACCTCTCCTTTCTTTTTTTGACGAGATTAGATATTGTTATTGTGATTTTATATGTTAAACTTAGTACGTGCTAGGCAGTATGTAAATGTAAGTACCTCTTATTGGAAGCTACAACGTTTGTGAAGTGGTGCCTGTGATTCGACCAGTTCCAGCTCCATGTGGCTTGCCTGGAACAGGTGGTGGGGTTTCAAAGTTGGAAAGATCTTCAACTAATGGATAGGTACCTAAGTATTCACGAGATACCTGCTGGATTTGCTGCACGTTTCAGCGGGGTTGATGCAGCATGGACACGGGCTACACAGGCATCCATGGAACCGAAGCCGAAGTCTTCTTGCAATTAGGTAACCAGGGCTTGGAAGTGCTACCTTCCAAGGCTGACCAACGTAACTAGCACCTTCTGTTACCAAGCACAAGGTTCAACGTTTTCTTATGATAGGATGCGCTTTCCATTGCGCTTTCAAATTTGTCTAATACCTAAAGGTATCCCATACCTACCTACATACGTAGGTACCTACTAATTACCGACTGGAACCTAACATTTGAAGTTAAACAAACCTTGAATACAACTAGATTACCTAATATCGTGATGAAGAACTTCGAAGTGGATGCCAGCTGCTGCCCATCTGACAGAGGTTCCATTGTAATGGGACCATTCCCCACCCTCTGCTCAATGATCCCTGTTGTAGTACTTGGTACTTGGCGACATTCTTTTTATCTCTCAGCCAATTAAATAAATGACATTTCTCCCTCTCTGCCTCATCTTGCATATTGTCCATTCTCTCCATGTCTAGAATCTCCAAACTCTCATGCATGATGTAGATTGCCCAGCCTTTTTTCTGTCCACGTTTAAATAGTTTATTGTCAGTCTTTTGGTTCCCATAAACCGAATGACTTAATAAACTAATCGATATCTACTGATAATTGTAGGCAAGTCGACTGTCTATTTACGAATGGAAACGAAGCTTTCCTCACCTTCGCATCGTCTAAGGCTGGCAAGAAGTTTCAAGGAATAACCGGTTGCCCCGGTTTCTTTTTTTTTCTTTCTTTTTTTGTCTCATTTGGTTCCAACGGCAACAGTTTGCAAAATGTCATCGTCACGACCTCCTTCAATTACAACTGGCTCTCGGCCCTATCACGACCACGCTCCACTAACACCAAGTAACCTCCGTCAAAGTCGCACCGTCTCATCCTCCTCAATGAGTGACGATACACCAGGCCACCTCGCCGGCCCAAGTACGCGACACGATCTTCCCGCCGACGAAACTACCGAGACCACCTCCCTGCTCCACAACGATCACGCACACGATGGCCCTTGCGACCACGGCACTTTTTCTCCTCGCGTTTCTAGTCCATCGTCGAGAGGTGGTATTTTCGATGCCGAGATAGGGTCGGTAGCGGATTCGGATGGCTCCGGCTCTGTACCGTCTAGTGAAACGCAGCTTAAAGGCAATTGGAGGAAGACGTTTTCGAGTAGGGTAAAGAGCAAGAAGATGGCGGACTCGAGCACCCTAGCACAACAACATGGCGTCCAGGACTCGTGGGGGATGTATTTATCATACTACGTGCCGTTCCTGATATGGATCAAGCAGTACAAGTGGTCGTGGCTGAAAGGTGACTTTACAGCTGCTGTTACCATTGCTTCTATGTACCTCCCTATGGCTTTATCGTACGCCGACAATCTGGCCCACGTCCCTCCGATAAACGGATTATATTCCTTCGCTATTAATCCTTTCGTATACGCATTATTAGGAAGTTGTCCGCTCATGGTGGTCGGGCCCGAAGCAGCTGGTTCTTTGCTTATCGGGTCTATTATAAAGAATAGTATTGATCTCGGACGTGGCGAAGACGATAATGCTGTCTTGCAGGCGAAGGTGGCTGGTGTGGGTGTTGGTATAGCTGGTGCTACCGTCTTCCTCATGGGCGTATTTCGTTTGGGATTTCTTGATAGCGTCCTAAGTCGACCCTTTCTACGTGGTTTCATCTCGGCTATCGGCGTGGTCATCTTCATCGACCAATTGATTCCCGTCTTAGGACTCCACCGAACTGCTAAGACTACGGAGGGTGTTACGCATGGCAGTACGGTAGAGAAGCTGGAATTTGTGTTGACGCATCTCGGCGACCGACACCATCTAACAGCTATCGTTGGTGTTGTCGGGTTCGCAGTTATTATGGTGTTTCGGTGAGTGTCAAAATACGCGATATTTTTGGAATGCAACTCATTTTTATACACAGTGAAATTAAACGACGGCTGCAACCACGATATCCAGGCGTAGCTTACTTCCCTGATCGGCTCATCGTTGTTGTGTTCTCTGCAGTTCTAGCATGGAATCTAGACTGGGAAAAAAGTGGCGTCCCTGTACTTGGCAAAGTCGAAGCAGCGTCTGGTCACACTTTTACGTTTCGCAACCCCTTCCAGCTGTCGCATATGACTCATATTCGGGACGCTATGGGTACGTCTTTTCTCATTGGAATGCTGGGTTTCTTCGAATCTTCCGTCGCGGCCAAGAGTCTGGGCGGCGAGGAAATAATCGAAGGGATGCAATTAAGTCCTAATAGAGAACTGGTGGCGCTTGGCGCAGCTAATCTCGTCGGTGCTTGCTTTATGGCAATCCCGGCCTTCGGTGGTTATGGTCGAAGCAAGGTGAACAAGAGCACCGGCGGGAAGAGCCCTATGAGCTCTATCATGCTTAGCATTATTACCGTCATATGCATCATGTTCCTCTTACCATGGTTCTATTATCTTCCCGTACGTAAAGCCTCTTACCTCCTTAGCGTTTCACTCTTCATTTAATATCGAAAGCTAACTATAGAGAAGAAACCGATCTTATCAGCTCTGATCATGGCCGTCGCCTGGTCGCTGATTGAAGAGGCGCCTCATGATATATCCTTCTTCGTTCGGATCAAGGGTTGGACCGAGCTTTCCCTTATGGCTGTCATTTTAGCTGTTACAGTTTTCTTCTCCCTCAATCTCGGCATCGCAATCGGCATAGGTTTGTCTCTTCTTCAAGTTATTCGCCATGCGACGCGCCCTCGCATACAGATTCTAGGGAGGATTCCCAATAGCGAGCGTTTCGCCAATGCTGAAGAACATCCTGAGGACCTCGAGTTCGTAGAAGGCTGTTTGATTGTAAAGATTCCCGAACCTTTAACCTTCGCAAATACCGGCGAATTGAAGAATAGATTACGCCGGCTGGAGCTGTACGGCACAGGTAACGCGCATCCTGCATTACCTCGCCTACGCCCGCAGGCTAGTAACAAGAACGTCATTTTTGACATCCACGGCGTGACATCAATGGACGGCTCTGGTACCCAGGTACTAGAAGAAATCGTGCGGAACTATCGCGATCGAGGCGTCAGGGTATTCTTCAGCCGGCCCGTCAGCCGGGATAATAAAGTATGGGATCTATTAGAGCGGAGCGGTATCGTACAACTCGTCGGAGGGAGGCACCGCTTTGTGGATGATGTCAAGGATGCTCTACGTATGACGGAAGTCGAAGACTTTGAAGAGACTGGAGCCTGTGCGGTCGCTAGCGATAATCTCTCCTAGGTAGAGGGAATTGCGCACGACGAATGAATTGTAAGGTTATTGGAGTTCCGCAACCCAAGTTTCGGTGTACGCTTTCGTCACGAGCGCCACCTATGGAAAACAAGTCTTGGAAACCGCCCATGATACGACGAGAATACCATGATTACGCCGGTACGAAAGTATATGAGAAGCTAAGGATAAATGTCTATCCTTCCTAGTAGCGCCGTTCTGGAAACGATCATTATGCCGGAGTATACGACATCCCATGTTTATTGTATGCTGTTCTATTCCCGGCGGCGTGTTCATAAATCTAGCTGTCGGTGGATCCTAAATTGGTAATGTCTTTGAGATGATACAAGCATAGCATAGCACCAGGAGCATCAATGTTGGCGTTCTGGATACTCAGATTCATAGAAATAGCATAGCTAAAGTTAGGTTTGGTTTTTTATTTTTGCGATGAGTTTTATCTTGCCAGGTATATGGGTACGAAGTTGTCCGCGAAATGCCTCAAACCGCCAATCCGCCATCCCGCCAAAAAAAAAACCACCTTAGAAAACAGTAGCTCAGGTGGATGGATATCTTTATTGCTCAATCCCCTATGAAAATAGAGGACTTGGCACCTTTCAGCGCCATGATTATAAGGGGTCTTAGTGTGCAATTATACCTACCTAGTACCTAGTGAGTCATTTCGACCAATTAAAATACTAGGTACAGAGTAGTACCACCTATTTTAACCCTTCTCTTTTCAACAACAGTTCAACAACGGTTTAACAACAGCTGGAAACAAAGCAGGTAAGTAATTATATCCACAACGCAATGCATATAATATAACTTGTACTAAATGAAACTCCATTGAGTAGGTAAGGAATCAGTCGCCGTTATTGAGCCATTGTTGACCCGTTGTTAAACTAGCAGTAAGACAGCCCTGAATAGTACTGAATTACAGGGGGCTTAGCAGCAAAGTCAGTGTGTGTACTACGTAAACGCCACTAACTGCACCATACTTTCTAAGGCTGGACTACTTTGACGGTTCCCTTCTTTAGCCCCTGCCCCTATTTCCGCACGCTAGTCAATGAATGTCGGTCGTCCAGCTTTCGGATCGGGCAACGTACGACGGCGTGGAGATTAATCCTTCGGCACATCTACTGCATTTGTTTTATTAGGACTCCATATTCGCCTTAACGCTCACGGTTACTGGGTCACAATCCACCGCCCGGGGGATAGGGTCGTCGTCCAAGGTGAAGGTCTCGTGACATTGAAGCGACAAGATAGCGCTGCCAGTCGCAGGGAACGTGACTCTTGATTAGTTCGACCGCCATTAGCTTGTGAATAATGCTTTCTGGGACGATTTACTTGAAATACTTACTCGCGTCCATCATCACCATCATCATCATCATCGTCGTCGCACTCCCACTCCTGCTCGATAGTAAGTTCGTTATGACTCCTATCAAACTTGAACACCGTCGATGGATACGCCCCACGCGGGAATAAGTCGTCGCGATAGCTAATCGGACAAGGCCACCGCACGTTTGGATCTATCAGAGCCGGGTCATTCGGCGGTGTCACGATGGAGTCGTTGATAGCCTGGCAATTTATCAGGAAGTCGTTCGCCTTGTTATACAAGTCGTAGTTGATACTAGCTACAGCTGCAGGTGGGATCCACGGGTTTCCTGTCGATAGTCGCGCGCTGTATGTGAAGTTCCTAACTTCCCATTCGGCATCTTTCGACGCGGCCGCACAGTCTGCCTTTGGTAATCGATGCGCTACCTCCGGGTACGCCGCGATAGTCATGTTGTCGCCCTCCGTGCCTGTGAAATGGCCCTCAGGCGTGTCCACGAGTCCGACTAACAATCTCCCATCACCCGTAGCGATCACATTTGCAAATCGATTGCGCGGGTCGGACTCGTCTGCGCCGCGATCACATACGAAGGTGTGGTTTACGGTGAGGTAGTCGTTGGACGAGAAGTCGAAGTATGTGTTTGATTCGTCGGTAAGCTCATCACACGACGTCCATCCGCTACTGGCTTCGCCACTGCGCTCGCCGCGGCAGGACGACGCGTACCCGCTGAAGTCGGCGGAGAGGGTGAAGGCGAAGACCTCGGTGCTGTTGCTGTAGGTTGTGCTGCGCCAGTTACGGATTAGGAATTGTTTGGATCCGTCTTGCGCGCATGGCATATACGTCTTTTCTCGGCCATTTTGTGTGGATTTTGTGTGCGATCCGCATGCTTGCTGCCACGAGAGTATGATCATAAGCCCTGCTGTGGTTTTCTTCATGGTGTTCATACGTATTATTCTAACGTACCTACATGCCGTGTTCATTCTCGATACAAGAATCTCGCGACTAGTCCTTGGTCACATTTTATGTGGTCGCTCTTGGTCTCTGCAGAATTCGTATAGGTAACATTTAGCCTCAACCTATCTGAATATCTAGTTTCTCCATTCTTACCCACCTAAAGAAGTGATCAGCCATTATGCGCCGGTTATATCTAGACACATGCATGTTATGTGGTTAAATTTTTGACTGTGACGTGAAATTAGGTACTTACTATCTTTTTGCTGTTCTAAACAGCGCTGGTTCGATTCACGTTGAAGTCCCCACTAACCTACCCCTTTTATTTCTCTTTCTGTTTAATACTGACAATGATACGTATAATCCTCTAGAATGTAGCTATGAAGTTTGTTGCTTTAGACCTCAAGATAACTAGAAGCTCTAAATGATGTATCTACATGATCATCACTGTGCTTATTGAAGCTATTCTACTTACCTACCTATTTACCTAGGTACCTGCTCTTCAGCTGGATAGAAAAGAAAATGGGATAAGTTCCAATGTTAGGTATAGCCATGATTTTCTGCAAACAGGACTTTGACACCCAAATTGGAACTGGAATCCTGAATCATAGCTCCTAAATCAACAGCAAACGAAGTCCGAGCTTTAGCGATCGTAAAGAGTACGACAATCGTGGCGGAGCACCACAGCCAATTCCCGTAAAGTGTGCGATTTGCGGTCATTACTTGCGATTTTCACCGCCGATGCGTAGTCGGCGAATTTGATGGATTATATGAACATATACCTCGGCTCGCGAGTCACGAAAGAGATTGAGACCATTATCGGATTTTAGTACCATGTCTCTTAATTCTGTCATTACCTACCTAGGTAGGTATTCCTATATTTCGCGGATGAATCTTAGTAGCTTACAAAATTAAAATACCGGCATGATTACTCACTTTCTGCCTTTCTACTAAATCTGCCTTACGCGAAGAGGATCGAATCTACGTGCCAGTAGCCAAGTGTGCCTGCAAAAACCGATACCTAGTCACCATAGATCTTTTTAATCGCAGATCAGAATGGCGCGGGATTTCAAGGCGCAATGGTATTACATCATTTGTTATTTCATTTGGATTGGACCCTAGTTGAAGAGATTATCATCTAGTTGTACTCATTTAGCCTGAAAAAATTATAGGCTTTAGCTCTTCTCATAGGACTCAGTACCACTCTAGATCTCTAAAGTCCCATAGTTTGCTCATACCATACCCGCTTGCCTGTGGATGCACCTAGTTGATATGGCTTAGCAGACTCGTTGTGATATGACGAGTTCCTAGACAAGGGGGGATTCAAACCCCAAGAAAGTTATTTGCATCATGTATGTCCCTATTGCGAGCTAATAAAAGATTATTCTTGCCAAGTTGTTCTAGATACGATATCAGGGTTAGGTATACCAAAAACTAACAATTGGGTTGCATATCTGTTTTTATCCCTAGGTAAGTTAGGAAGCGGTGAGTGTGACGTGCTTGGGTAGAGTCGACTACTAACTCTAGAGTACATCAAGTAGTCGATCTGAAGCTAGGTAAATACATTAGGTACTCATGATATCGTAATATTGACAGATTATGTTTAATTTCATTAAAATTCGTGCAAGAACACTTCAAGCGCGGTGTATATGTCGACGTAGTGGAATCATATGCTACCTACCTACCTAACCTAGATAGGTATATCTCGATCATAATAGTAAATATGAATTTTTATTCAACTAATCGTCTATGTCTAGATTATCAATCTTGACAAAACTGTTGAAACAGGAACAATATGTCGTGTCCTGCATGTAGGGAAGAGCATAGCCACGTTCGATGTCACTCTGGCGTTTTTCTAAACCCCTTTAAATATGACCATCATTGGTGTGAGCAAAGGGTTTGCGGGTTTCTGCAGATTTGTGTTGTGTAATCCAGTTTCTGGTAATCAGAATAATCATATTACGATTACCTAGTAAGATAGGTATCTTATATTATAGTAATACCATGCCATCTGCCTCAGATACAAGTTCGTAGAAAAATATGAAGTTGTATAGGTACCTAGGTAGGTAAAGATACCACAAGCTTGGGATTCCTGCATCATGAGCTGTTTGATATCGATACAAATTTCGCCATATATGCAATTTGGAATTTTCTTCTCCGTCATGATCCTCTGCGCGGAATACTGATTGGAGTATAGGTTGAGGCTGTGTGCTGTAGTGTAACGACTAGTCTATTCCGAACTTGATTCCAAGTTGTGGAGATCATGATCCAAGGTAACTTAGACACCCCAATGTGAGATAAGCATGGAATCCGCCATGGAATGCTCTCAAATATTTGGTGCCGTATCGGCGATGAAGATATTTTGGTACCTACCTAGGTAGGTATTTACTTGTGAGACTCTGCTAACGCCGGGATCCTTGAGTAATATCACCTCGCACACTTCACGGCACGGCCATCCTTTTTCTATCGTATTCTTTTTCTTACCTACCTAGGTCGTTAGATTATGAGTGCACAGATTTCTCTCGTAGCTGTAGGTACGATGTATGCCTCTCGAGTCTGCCTTGGAGTAGGTAATTCATGCGTTATGATTCTAAACATAAAGCCCTCGACGTACATGTTCCATGGCTAATATATTCCGAGGTTCCTGGAAGCTTAGAAGATGAATCGAACTACCATTGCGAGTTAATTAATTGCTAAGCTTAGTTTACGGTCCAAATCCCGTGGTCATTTTCATCCCATAGCGGAGGCGCAAGGCATAGAAATTTCCAAAAAAGCCGAGTTTTATATGGTCAAATTAGGCTTGGAAACTTTGAAACTTTGAAGCCTTACGGATTAATTATCTCGAATCCTGTTCTAATGACATTTTTGTTGTTACAAAATAAGTGGCAGTTTTTGGAGGCCTAACTGTATTCTATGCTGCCAAGATGTTGATCGAACAAGTAGCATAGCCGTGGCGAAACGCGAGATCGCGTGATGAACTGTCTGTCTATACGCACAGAAAGTTTTAAACAAAAGTCGTACTAGATGATCCGCTTCAGCCAAGTGCGTAGTATGCCTTAAATCGAGAAATAGGGTTTTATTTTATTTTTTCTTTTTTTCGTTGAAATCATTCGGAGCTGGGCATGCTGGGATAGACGTGTAAGTTGACTTGGCCTTCCACGTCGCTAGTCAATAGCTTGAGCGGAGTGCTGCGGAGCTTGGACACCGACGGTGTCCGGATTGAATTATCAACTCCGGTTCTGCATACCTACCTAAGTAGCTTCCTGGGATTTCTCACTGCCCTGAAAAAAAGAAAAAAAAAGGTACATAATATTCGGAGACCGGTCTACAACTTCGGCATATTTCCTATAGGCGCTTTAGGTGGTATAACATCAACATGTGATTGGGCAAAGCGAATTTCGCTCAAATCGCGATTTGATCTTATAGATTCGACATGGATTTATGGACGTATGGATATAAAGTATGGATCCATTTTTAAGTGACATCAGCAATCTATTATTGCCCAGAGTTATTAAGCTTGTCTAATAAAGGAGGTCGTTTGGACTCTGCGTATCGCCGGCTCTCTGATTGGCTAAACTGGTATCTACACAGCCTCACTGGGCACCCCTCTTAGCGTCAGGGAGGAACATCAGAATTTTTTTTCTCTTTCTTTTACCACCTGGGCAGTTACCAGACCTGGTTAATCCTTCATTCCAATCACTTATGTTTTGTTGGTACCAAAAAACCGGAGATTTGCTTTCACCATACCCAGTATCATCGAGTGCTAACTTATACTACATTCTCTCTAAGAAGTCTGCTGGCGCGCAGCTCGGGTTCGATGACATGGCGATGCCTTTATCTATGAAGCAAATGCGGCCTCCAACCCAACATTCGCCTCTCACCACCACGTAAGGTATTCTTACACAGCCCGCCTTCGTCATCTCTCAGACTCCCATAGAACACGTTTTGAAAACTGCGCCTAAGCCAGGTGATGTGAAACCCTCAACAGTTTGTCAAACAGCTGCGCTCTTCTTTATTATCATAGCTTCTCTTTATCCCTCCCATCAATATAGGTAGCAACCACATCACGACACAAGTGACAAGACAAGTGTGGAACGCATTACGACGGATCCACCGTCTAGTCTCCGGAACATTGAGTTATCAGCTCGGCAAAATCGCCTTCCAGCGACCCCCCTCTTTGCACAGCCGCGATCCAAGAGCCGTGGTCGTTCTAGGCAAACCTTTGGCGATAGGAGTCTGTGTCGACTTCCCTGCCTCTTCTTGTCGCCCTCGGTACAAAGTGGAAATTTGATGAGCCTTGAAGGACAGCATGTGCCTTGTCTAAAGTGGCCTCACACCACCATAGCCCATCGCTATTCACATATTATATTGATACATCTTCACCGAGTGACCCGGCTCTCAAGAACTGTCATGGTCAAGCCAAATTACTTAACACAAAAAGTCTTCAGCAATATTTTACCTCATTTCCCTCACCTTACTACCTCCTAACAATACTTACCTACCCTTTTATACAATATAAACACTTCCGTGGTTCAATCATATAAACATGGCGAGTAATAGTCTTGCGCCTCCTATGTTGGTGGTCGACACACGAACACGCCCGAGGAGCGATACAAACGAAACTAGAGTGATGACACCAGGGTCTTTCGTCTCTAACATATCGAATATATCGAACCCTTTTCTAACGCCAGCTAACTCCAATAACCCCTTCCTGACACCAGCACAATCCGACTGTGGATCAAGCGTGATTTCGGTGGACCCCGATGCGGCTCTCCGTCCAGATCCGGGTACAGAAAATGATTTCGACGTGGAGAATAACCCCTTCGCTTTCAGTCCTGGTCAACTCGGCAAGCTTCAAAATCCAAAATCCCTACCTGCATTTTGGGCTTTGGGGGGACTTTCCGGGATAACAAGGGGTTTGCAATCTGATATAAATTCCGGCCTAAGTATGGACGAGACTTCGGTGCGAACATCTGTCACATTCGAGCAAGCTGTTAGAAGGGCATCCAATAAGTTCCTCGAGTTACCGGAGCGAACGTCGAAACCCGAGTCTGACTCCTTTCTTGACCGCATCCGAGTTTTTGGGAGGAACGTTTTACCGGCGAAGAAGGCGACGCCGATATGGAAGTTAATGTGGAACGCTTTTAACGACAAGGTCATCATCTTATTGACGGTAGCGGCAGCAATATCGCTTGCATTGGGCATATACGAAACTGTAGGAACGGTACCTGAACCAGGAGACCCGCCCTCCGTCGACTGGGTTGAGGGTGTCGCAATCATCATTGCCATTCTCATAGTCACCCTCGTGGGATCCCTCAACGACTGGCAAAAAGAAAGAGCTTTCGTAAGGCTCAACGCTAAAAAGGAAGACCGAGAGATCAAGGTAATCCGGTCTGGGAAATCTTATATGATTAACGTTCACGATATCCTTGTCGGAGATGTCCTACATCTCGAGCCCGGCGATCTGGTTCCCGTCGACGGAATTTTCATCGGCGGCCATGATATGAAGTGTGATGAATCTTCAGCGACTGGTGAATCCGACGCCATCAAGAAGACACCAGGCGAACAGGTCATGATAGCACTCGAATCAGGGGCGAATCAGAAAGGTCTAGATCCCTTCATCATTTCAGGCTCCAAAGTGCTTGAAGGAGTTGGTACATTCCTATGCACTTCGGTCGGCGTGCATTCCAGCTTCGGAAAGATCATGATGTCTGTCCGAACTGATATCGAGGCGACTCCGCTACAGAAAAAGCTCGAAAGACTCGCAGTTGCCATCGCTAAATTAGGTGGTGCTGCGGCCGGCCTTCTATTCTTCGTCCTCCTATTTCGCTTCGTAGCCAATCTATCAACCGACGCCCGTACGAGCTCGGAGAAGGCCTCCGCCTTCTTAGACATTCTAATCGTTGCTGTAACCATCATCGTTGTGGCTGTGCCGGAGGGGTTGCCCCTGGCGGTTACATTAGCGCTGGCCTTCGCCACCACCAGACTTTTAAAGGAGAACAATCTCGTACGTGTGCTTCGCGCCTGTGAAACTATGGGTAACGCCACCGCCATTTGCTCCGACAAGACCGGAACCTTGACTACGAATAAGATGACAGTCGTGGCTGGGACCTTTGGCCAGACGACGTTCACTAAATCCGAAAGCGAGAAGTCTGATACCCAAACCATCTCTCAATGGGCATCCAATATTTCCCAGAAGACCAAGGATGCCGTTGTACAATCCGTGGCAATCAACTCCACCGCATTCGAGGGCGAGGAGTCCGGCCAATTCACATTTATAGGTTCCAAGACCGAAACAGCACTTCTCCAATTAGCCAGGGATCATCTGGGTATGCAATCCCTGGCTGAAGCTCGAGCAAACGAAGAGGTTGTGCAGATGATGCCTTTCGACTCAGCCAAGAAGTGCATGGGCGCGGTCATAAAGTTGCGAGATGGATCTGGATATAGGCTCCTGGTGAAGGGAGCATCTGAAATTCTCCTTAATTATTGTAGCGAGAAGGCAGATGCCGAGTCACTTGCTACCAGTACCCTGACTATCGACGACCGCAATGGGTTAAAATCCGTCATTGATTCCTACGCGAAGGGCTCGCTTAGGACCATCGGAATTGTCTACCAGGATTTCATCCAGTGGCCTCCTGTTAACGCCGAGGTGGAAGATGGACACGTGAAATTCGAGTCGGTGCTCAAGGACCTTGTTTGGCTTGGTCTGGTCGGCATCCAAGACCCTGTTCGACCTGGAGTTCCTGAGGCTGTCCGCAGAGCACAAAAGGCTGGCGTTGTCGTCCGCATGGTAACTGGCGATAACGCCGTGACTGCTCAAGCGATAGCCACGGAATGTGGTATCTATACGGATGGCCTTATTATGGAAGGCCCTGACTTTAGGAGGCTTAGCGAGGAGGAAATGGATGCCAAACTGCCGAAGTTGCAGGTACTTGCACGATCATCACCTGAGGATAAAAGAGTCCTGGTTGCAAGACTTAAGGCTCTTGGAGAAACGGTAGCTGTTACTGGAGATGGTACCAATGATGCACCAGCTCTTAAGACTGCTGATGTCGGGTTCTCGATGGGGATCTGTGGAACTGAGGTCGCTAAGGAGGCTTCGGAGATCGTACTGATGGACGACAACTTTACTTCTATTCTGACTGCTCTCAAATGGGGACGAGCTGTCAACGATTCCGTCCAGAAGTTCCTTCAGGTAAGTTCGAATGATGAATCGTAATTCAAGACAATCTGGTACTAACCTGCGCTTAGTTTCAAATCACTGTCAATATTACCGCCGTGCTTCTTGCTTTCATTTCCGCCGTGGCCGATCCTGATTCGCATTCCGTACTTACCGCGGTGCAACTCCTCTGGGTTAACCTCATCATGGATACCTTCGCAGCCCTAGCACTCGCAACTGACCCCCCTACCGAACGAGTTTTGGACCGTCTACCCCAGCCGAAAAGCGCTCCTATCATTACGACAAACATGTGGAAGATGATCATCGGACAAGCCATCTTCCAACTCGCCGTCACACTCGTTTTATACTTCGCAGGTTCCTCGATCTTGGGCTACGACCCTGACGACGAATTGCAACAGACCGAGCTCAAGACCATGGTATTCAACACATTCGTGTGGATGCAGATCTTCAACGAGTTCAACAACCGCCGCCTCGACAATAAATTCAACATATTCGAGGGTGTACATCGCAACAAATTTTTCATTTTGATTAACTGTATCATGATCGGCGCTCAAATCGCTATCATTTTCGTTGGGGGAACCGCATTCGAGATCACGGCCATAGACGGCACACAATGGGCCATCTGTGTCATCGCAGCCGCGGTTTCGCTCCCGTGGGCTATCGTTGTTCGCCTGTTCCCTGACGCGTGGTTTGCCGCGATCGCCAAGACGGTTGGCACTCCAGTCGTCATAGTATATAAGTACCTGGCCAACCTATATAACAAGGTTAGTGCCATCTTCAGTAGACTATTCAAGAGGACCAGGAAATCGACCCCTGAAGAAAAACTTGAAGAAAAGCCACAAGAAAATGACGAATCTCGGGAGAGAGAAAGAGGTCCCGAGATCGTTGTATCCGAGGGTGACGACTATTTCCATCCCAGTAACGCACCGGAAATACAAATAATAGAGGACTTGGAACAAGGACGGAGATAAATTATGAATGTATATATATGTATTATAGATAGACAATTTGTAGATAGTGACGATTGAACGAAATATATTACCTGAAGCATTTAAGACCTGGGTGTTGTCGGACAACCGTGCGTATTTCATTAATTAGAGTCCTCTTCAAAGGCCGTGAGAATAGTGGTGTCAGCGCCGTTCAGCGCCGTTCAGCGTTGTGGTTATAGGGGATAACATGGATAGGTACCTACCTAGTAGGTAATCATTGGTATGTACTAAAGCGACTGAGGTATAGTATATATACTAGGCAGCAGGTACTCTAAATTAGAGATGTCGAGTTTTTTAGTTTTTTTTTTTTTTTAGATCCGGGGATACATGGGGAAAGTTGCTGTTGACTCCGGTGCCAATCGCGCCGGGGTACCGGAAATGACGCAGTTCCGCGTGGAAGATAGTTGAAAGTCTGGTGTTTTTAGCAGAGAATCTGAGGGAGAGTAATTGATGCTGTTTCTTCCAAGTTCTAAAGTTGGATCTGAAACAAGAACTTGGAATGGATTCTAATTGATTATGTAACCATCCCGCGCCTTCATTACGTCAGCCGGCCGACACCCATGACATAATTCCAATGTCTGTAGAAGCGTCGAAGCAACAATCGGTGGGCAGAAAATTTGCGAGGTAAATGGAAGCGAGGGTAGGTATTTTCAGATGATTGGATACCTAGATACCTAATGTAGGTATCAATGCGACGCGAGATTGAATTGTCTCTAGGTGGAGTCTGACAGCTGTAAAAACATCAGTACGCATGTGCAGGGCATTTTTCATCCGGTGGTCAATGCGTTGTTACGATTCTACATATGTACCTAATACTGTGGCTTGTGTAGTACAGTATGTACTTGCCCGCCAACTTGAAGGCACAGTGTACACCCGAGCTTGTACCTCAATTATCCACACGTAAATCAACGTGTGATTAGGTAAGAATTAGGTACGTACTTCGGCCAACCTTACCTATTTGGGAAGAAAATCGCCCCCAAAAAAAATGAAAGATCACATCGCCCAAGCACAAGAATTAGATAAATGAGGTATAGCGCCTTTCCCCAGATTATAGATCTGCATATATGTAGATATGTACCCCAGATCTATCGGACACTAAAATCGGGAAGTGGGCCTATCTTTTGACCAATTACAAAAGTGCCAAGGCCCCCTTCTAACTTCACGTCTCCTGAATCAGCATGAATGTATGCTGCTTCATACTGTAACTTGACCAGATATTCCATAACATCGATTTCAAAGGAAATATCGAAAGTTGACACATGTACTATTAAACCATCAATACTTATACTTGTCAGCTTCGTGACTGATGGTCAGTTTGTTTCGGTTACCATGTTGTCATTTCGGTTATTAGGGGAAATAGAATGAGATTCACTAGGTACCGGTGATGTTTTATATCCAAGAAATTATCAAATTCAGAACATGTTCTCTGTTACAAGTCATCCATAAGATTCCATTATCGCATTTCTCTTCGCCAGATAGCAGGAGATGGGAGTTGATTTTACACGAGTATTGGTGGTAAATGAGTTTTAGATATGATATATTGTAGAAAAAGATTTAATTCGAATTGAGGAATATCTGTCTATATCAATCAATATGTAGTTTATCCTTATTATTGAATAAAGACGTGGACACATGATGGATTATCGTACTAATTATTCATTGACATGGAGATACTTCAATTTCTAGACGGGTATTAATAATTCTTCTTACTGATTTAGAATCACCGTGTCAACTATCATAGTACATGTGTACATAGTCAAGTTAGTTTTTACTCGTTTGTGTGGTGATGATTGGCTGTCAATTATCGGTCTCGACTTTACAGTATGGATGTATATTTCGTTAGAAATGATTCAGTACCTACTTAGGTGTAAAGAAAAGAAAAGTACTAGGTAAATCACTATGTAGTGGATACATATATGTATTCACACAGTTGGAAAATAATATTTAGGATGCCCTCACTCTAGTTGGTGGATACGTTGGCCAGTACTTACCTATTTTAACACCTAATATTATAGATAATATGCTAGAAGTATCCACATAAAGCCTACAAAGCTTCAATCCATTAAGGAAAATTTTGTACTGTACCTAGTACATTAGGTAGGTACCTTAGGCAGTAGGTATTTTAGAGTTTGGAGTACTGATTTCTGGTTGGCTCATGCGAATCTTGACTGATCTCGTCGCCCGGGACACTGGTGATTCGGCTGATTTAGTTCGAGGGTCAGTCACAACCCTTTCCTACTTATACATCGGTCCCTTATTCACTTTTCAATCCTTCTTTCTTCTTTTTCCCCATGCGCTATCTCGACAGTTTCAGCTGCTAGGTGCTTTCGATTAAACGAAACATCTAAGTACTCAAACTTTCACAATCTCATAGCCTACCGATCTTTCTCATCTCCTCTCTCTTCTCTCTCTTCTTCACGAACTCCTTACTACTCTTAATAGACGTCACGATTTTTAATCCTCTCACGTCGCCACCTCCTACTCACCTTTATTCTCTCTCCTCCCCTCGCCTGGATCTGCCAGGTTTATCGATATTATCAGGTTTTCGTTTACTTGTGGCGCGGTGTAAGCGCATTAACATCAATTATCCTGAGCCAATATCACCGCTCAAGGATAAATTTTCTTCGTGTACTAATTACACATCTCCGTCTCCCCATCCATCCTCATCTTGTCCGTCAAGCAAGATGTATGCATTTACAATCCTCATTCCTTTCTTCCTCGCCATCGACGCGGTGAGCGCCAATTTCTATGGTGCTATCGCAGGCATCATCATGGCCATGTATCTCGAATCCGGAAACGACGGACATAACTTCGGCCAGAACATGGCCTCGCTAGCAGTCAACGCGGCCTTTTCTCTCGCCATTAGCACATTCCCCGCTAAGTATATCGCCCGCCAGATCTATGGCATCGCCTTAATGGGCGCTTGTCGTTATTTCTGCGGATTGAAGCGACCGGCGGCGAATACCATCGCGGTAGTAAAAGTACTACACGCGATCCTATTCCTTGACGAAATTGAGTTCACCCTTACCTTTTTCACGGTCTTGGGCACCAATTTCATACCCGACTCTATCTTCCTCGCACTTGGTCACGCCTTACGGTAAGTACTATCAAGTCCTCTTCTCGTGTCTACTACTCTATCCCTCTGAAATCACATGCCTATTTCATCTCTTAACATTATTATCAAATGTCACACTTCATCATCAACATCATCCAATCACCAATAACAACTTTATATATATTACCTCTCCATCATTTCCTCTGTGAACCTACCACATATTCAAACACCGCACATTAATATATTCCCATTCTTCAGTCCAATTCTCCCTGTCACCTTCAAATTCCCTATCAAGCTATCCTTTCCAATGACTATGTTTTGAAAGATTTTCTTTTGTAATCTCAGCACTCCTACCCTAAAGAAAATGATTGCTAATTTGTTTTGATACAGCGACCTTGTGCTGATCATCTGCACTCTCCATGAGCGCCTACCGAGCAGACGTCGTGGTGCGGACAAGCCGAAGCCGAAGCCAAAGCCGAAGATGGTAGATGCTTCAGCTCAGATCGATCCGACCGAAAACCGTCTCGTCGATGCTGGCACCATGGTCAGCTCCGAGATGGCTAACGCAGGAACACAGATAGACCGTCCTCAGGTAGCTTCTCGCCCGAAGCAACCATTCAGGCCTTTGTGTTTAGCTCTCGGATCGGGTCTCGGGCCTGAGATGTTACCAGATCTTCCCGATTCCAATGAGCCTATCATCAAGCCGGTCAAATCCCGCGCATACCTGCGAGGAATGGCTAGAAGGGCTCAGCTTGCAGCAAACCGCGCCACCGACGAAGGATCTCTCTTTCCCAGCCCCAAGGTTCCTATCGATGAGCCAGCTGACAAGCCAGTCGAGAAAACTTCTGAGAAGTTGATTGGCGAGCTTGTCGAAAAGTCAATCGAGAAGACGCTCGAGAAGACTCTCGAGAGAACCATTGAAAAGACAATGGAGAGAACAATGGTGGGAATCATGGAACGGACTATGGAGAAGACCATGGAAAAGACCATGGAGAAGATCATGGAGAAGGCCGTCCTAGATCTCAAGGGTGCGATGGTAGAACTATTCGCAAAGCCGGCGGATGAGAGCGCTTTCCAAGGGCCAGTCATACCCTCGGAGCCCCTCCGCATACATAGTACCGAAATGTCTACCAAGGAGCCTGCCAAGCCCTTGGAGACATCTATCGAAGAGGCTTATCAACAGCCTCCTAAGGAATCTGTCATGCCCTCAGAGGAGCCCGTCGTACAGGTAGAAGAGGAGCCCACTGTCCATGTGAATGAGAAGTCTATCGTACAGATGGAAGAGCAGCCCATCGTACAGATGGAAGAGCAGCCCATCGTACAGATGGAAGAGCAGCCCATCGTACAGATGGAAGAGCAGCCCGTCGTACAGATGGAAGAGCAGCCCACTGTTCAGGTGGAAGAGCAGCCCACTGTCCAGGTGGAAGAAGGTTACCAAGAGACCTTCAACGAGAGGCCGAGCCCCGTTACGGAGGAACAAGACCTTGTAGCTCTTACTACCGCCATTACTTTGGAAGACGAGGCCCAAGAACTAGAACCCGTTCCGGAGGCCATTATTGAAGGCACCTTCACTACTACTGATATCATCACCGAAACACCTGCTGAGCAGTTGGTCGCCGCCAGTACTGACAATACGGTTGTTGTCACTGAAGAGCCTATCAGCCAAGTACAAACCGCTGCCGCCGAAGAGACTCCAATAGTTATGGTTGTCCCGGAGGATACCGACATCGCTTCGCCCGCCACTATACTAGCTACCCCTCCTGCTTTGACCGACGCCCCTAGTTATAACGTGGAATTCAATTTCAACGACCTAAGCTCTGGCAGTCCAATGACACCTGTCTTGGCTGGAGCCCCCAGTCATAACGTGGAATTCAATTTCAACGATCTAAACTCTGGCAATCCAATGGCACCTGTCTTGACCGGAACTCCTAGTCATAACATGGAATTCAATTTCAACGACTTAAGCTCTGGCAATCCAATGACACCTGTCTTAGCCGGAACTCCTAGTTACAACGTGGAATTCAGTTTCAACGATTTAAACTCTGGGGGCCCAATGGCCTGGCCAGGACGTCAGAGTCAGATTGCCTCAACTATTCCCGAGTCAGCCGGTGCCGAGCTGGATGTCGTGGATCCCGATGTTGTCGATGCAGTCATTACCGAGCTAGCCATCATTGATACTGAACCTTCTGAGCCCTCCGAGCAGATGGACATCGAACCCGCTGGCGCCATGGTTACGGGTATCTCGCCAACAGTATTCGCCACTGAGCAACCAAGCTTTGAGCAGGTAGTCCAGCCAACAGTTGCTCAGCCTACCATCAACCAAGAGGCGAACAATTCGCTAGCTACTCCCCCTGCCTTGACCGAAACCCCCGATTACAACATGGACTTCAGTTTCAACGGTTTAAATTCTGGGGGTCCAATGGCCTGGTCAGGGCCTCAGGGTCAGTCGATGCCTCAACAGAGCATAGGGGATGATGTGGCCGAAAGTATCTTCAACGGAACCTATGACGCAACCGCGGCTTTGGATTTAGAGTTAGCCCATCTCAGTGAGCTCTTCGAACAGCAGCTTCGGGATCTTCCTACTATATGGGAGACCCTGGGGAACTCTAATACCTTAGAGGCCCCTGAGATCGAGATGGAAAACACTTTGGTAGTTTCGGTGCCAGATGATCCCATGCTAGGGGACGCCGCCATGCCAGATGATCCCATGCTAGGGGACGCCGCCATGCCAGATGACCCCATGCTAGGGGACTCCATGCCAGATGACCCCATGCTGGGGGACGCCATGCCAGATGACCCCATGCTGGGGGACGCCATGCTAGGGGATTCTATGCCAGATGACCCCATGTTAGGGGATTCTATGCTAGATGACCCCATGTTAGGGAACGCCATGCCAGATGACCCCATGCTGGGGGACGCCGTGTTAGGGGATTCTATGCCAGATGACCCAATGCTAGGTGACTCCATTTCAGAGGTCGATATGGGAGAGGTTGTGATGGAAGAGGACTCCATGCCAGATGTCATCATGGAGCAACCACCGATCATCCCTACGATGCTAACACCGGACTTCATCCCCCAAGAAGAGGCCCGGATGGATTTTAGGTCCAATCCCTCTTTCGACTCGGATGAAGAGGTATACGAAGAGGGGTCTTTGAGTGATATGCTAGACAAGGCGTTGTCGGGCGAACTTCCCGATGATTACATCAAAGCTTCGGCAGAGGCAATGGCGAAGCAGCCGCTCCTATTTGGGTGGGATGGGTATGGTCAGGAAATAAATCCGTTTACCGTTGGTACAGATATGAACCTCAGACAGCTACCAACGGTGATTGGAGGGGTACCTGAAGTAGGCTTCACGTTTAATTTGGGCCAGGAGGTGCCAGCACATGGTATAGAGGATGGTTTAGAGGGTGATGCCAGTGCGACCACAGTGCCAACATCGCCAGAGGTAGATATGCCAGATCGCCCCTCGGAGATTTCCTCACTGCCGCCCACTACTGGAGACTTCGAGATGGACGGGGACCTACCAGGCATACCATCTACCCCGACGCGGAGATCGGCTATGTCAACCGGAGAGGACGTGGCTATGGTCTCCGGTGTGTCATTTCTTGACCCAACTCTAGGGGCATCCACTGTCGAGCCAACGCCAGTACAGCCTCATCCCTACATGTCAACGCCGACGGGTCCCACCCGTAACACACCCTTCAACCAGGTTACACCAACGGGTACCCGCACAATCCAAGCGCCTGCTTTCGATTGCATTCCGAAGGCATTTTTAATACCTTGCAAGACCCGCGCGGAGAAGGAGGCTGAGAATAGGCCCATCCATGTCTCCCACCCAGCTGTTGAGCCAGTTCCAGACACGACGGAACGATCGAAACAGACGTTCAGCTTCGGTGGCGAGCAGTTGGCGGCGGATCGCGCCTTCATCAAGAAGGAGCAGGATGAGCGGCTCCTTTGGATAGACGATCAGGGCTATCAACACAAGAACCCCTCGGAACACCAGTGGGACGAAGAAGACGACGCCCGCCTTAAGACCATCTCGAAGAACATCGACATATACCATCATCACCAAACAGTCCTTCAACGATGGAGGCAGGTCATCCCCAGAGCGGTTAAGTGGAACAAGGCAAGAATCCGCAACGAGGTCTGGGGCCGTTGGCGGGGCGAAATTGCCAACGAGAATCGCATACGGAGATTAAAAGCGGGAAAACAGCCGAACATTTTCCTCACTCCGAAGCCTCCGAAGAAAGGGGGACCTTCAAAGAAGTAATCTGTATGGTGTCTCGTCGTCTTGGGGTATATGGCCCTTGTTGCTATCTACTCTCGGGAGTTGCTATTAGAACATATCGCAGGCTGACCGCGAGGTCAGACCTTTGTGGATTTGGTCGTGCGCGAGCACAAACCAGTTAGTTAAAGTCCAGTTTGTTCCGGAGAGCAGCTCGCCTTGAGTAGCACGAGCTACCGTTGCCTCACATTCATACCTCTTCTCCGCACCCCCCCTCCCCCCTCATATATCTGATTAACCGGCTCGAGTGGCAAGAGTCCGGTAATCCATTATATCTTGGCGGTTCTTTATATCTGTCGGCCTAATAACAGGGCTCTGACCTTAACAAAGGATGTCCCAACTCGATGGCAAGAGCTGAGGATAATCCATATTAGAAGACAAATCCAGGCTGATGGCAAGGTCTGAGTATGCACCCTATTCGACCCATATATTCTTCATTTCTCATCGTCTTTCTGCTCCTCTCTCTTGAGAGATCCGTTCGTCGGCTCGAGTGGCAAGAGTTCGACCATATCGACACCAACGATTCACAGGGGTTTCGGATTATGCGGTGGAGAGGTCTGTCTTACCCGAAGAAACATTTAGTTAAATGGGGTAGGCTAAAGTGAACTTCTCTTTCGTTATTGGGGGCTATCAAAGAAAAGCTCCATATGGATGAGCTATCGTGGGATATTATTGGGGAAAAAAAAGAGGCAAAAAAGAAAAAAAGCAAAAAAAGGCAAAAAAAAAAAAAAAGCAACAAAATAAATAAATCGAAAAAAATTTAAAAATAAAAAAACGAAAAAAAAAAAACTGAACTCAACGCAATTGAGAAAGGGGACAAGGGAGGCGATCGGAGAATAGGAAGAGGGAAGAAGGCATTTGGAAAAGGGGGAAGGCCTAAATCGGATCCGAAATATTACTACGACAGCCGAATTGAGCATCGTGCCAGGGGCACCTTTCTGCTTGAAGCGGGTCCGAATAAACGACAATTATTGTATAAAAACCAACCGACTTTATACAAGTTCGAGTCACCGATGATTCGAATCTGAATTATGGTAAGTAATCAGAGCTCTTTGATGAGATCTAAAGCAGTATAACTAACCAATGCATCACAGAATACAAAAACCCAAAAATCTGAAGCTCAATCCTACATACAAAGTTCTAAAAGGCACATTCACATCATAAACCCGACTCATAATTACTGTAATTATGATCTACCTATCGACTCAACGAAGGGTAAATGCATAGGTGGAAGATTTAGGGGTATCTGTAAGACAATCTCCACGAATGACTAAAAGTTCCCATTTACTAATAACTTTCCACAGGCACAAAACCTCAAAGACGATAAGCACTACAAATGAGATAGTTGCACCCATCGACAGGATATTTCCGAAGAAACGCGATTAGAATCACCTATTTGGCTTTCGCAACAATATCATCCTAGATGGAGGTACTAGAAGAGTGGTTCAAGGAGAAGACCTCAAGTCTCAAGAAAACCTCGTCGAACTTGACAAACCAACGACACACATTTAAGAGGGTATTTACGCGCATATTACGATAGAGTCAAGGCTGCAATAGCGAGTATAGTCCATGGGAGAATCTCCATGGTCCCCGCAGCTATCAAATTTTCGGTGACAAATATCGACTTCATTGCCGCCTACGAAAAACAACCAACCAACTTAAGGCCAGCGTCTTTCATCAAGTCAACTATCACGGCTAGTCAACATCACAAGGCAAGCTTCACACCAACCAAAAAAAAAAAACAATGGCAGATCAGTTATCACTGAGAAGCTATCCGACCTTAGCGAACGAGGTATTCTTACCTCCCCTCTCAACTAAACCGAAAAATACCAACCACTCTGCTCGGCCATGACCATACCTCCGGGCTTGTACCTACAAGGACAACTATACCAAAAGCCAAGGATGATATCACCCAAAGCGATCATAGGATCGATTTAGTCGCCTGCTATTCTAAATAACTCGACATTACAACTACACCCTGAAGCATAATAGGGGAATGGACGTTGTTTTTTTTTTTAAAAAAAAAACGACACAACTACATAAAAACATCCACGAGTCATCGCGTGGACCGTATCTCTCCGAAGAGATAGCGAAGGATAGCTGGAAGGCGAATATACTCCCAGAATCGGTGAAAGATTCGAAGGGAAGGGGGTTAGGGACAAGTCGACATGAAATTCTCGACTCCTGTCCACAACAACCCTGAAATAGTCTGATGCAAAGACGGCGGAACATCCACCGCACTCTCTAATGCTACAGACTAAAACACTACGCAAAGCATAAAATGCGACGCGATGATATGATACAGAATTGACATTCTTTCATATCGCACACAACTTATGATCTCTTCACTAATGGATGTGACTGTGACTTGACTGTGGCTTGATCCGGGATGTGACTTATTAACATAACTGCGTAATCCTGTATGAAACTAGATACTTCATGGCCTAATTAGTAGCCCTAAGTGCCCTGTACTTTACAGGGGATTTAGTGTGTTGGTTCCACTGTAAAAATGGTACGGCGGGATGGCAGGATCTTAGAATTATCGACCCACGCATGAACCCCCTCTTCTCTTACCCCTTTTTATTACCCCTCCCCCTTTTTTCTTTGAGCCACCTTAGGTACTAAACTTAAGCTATATACTAGTCCATATCACAGCAGACCCAACAAGGGTGGGGGGATATTATAATAATAATGTCATTATATCCATCTATCAAAACATACTCCGCCCTTATCCAAACTATTTCTCCCTATAGATATATAACAACAAGCAGGTCCAAACCGAGCCAGACCAGATTCCCGATACCAAACCCGCCTAAGGCCTATCATAACATCATCATTATCCCCTATCTTTCTTTCCTTCTTTCTTTCCCTAAGTCGTATAGAAAGCTCGAGAAACCCCGAAATCTAGTACCGGAATCAATCGGAGCGCCATTGCAGGAATTCTAGGTATGTAGTTATCTCCATAGCAAGGAAAATTTATATAGCAGGTATATCTCCCCGCTTTCATAACTTCCCCCTTCTACATCACCTCCCCACTCCTTCACCACCCAGGACTGTGATGTCCATGATGCCCATGGTGGTGCCCGTGATGATGCCCCCCCGGCGAACCTCCCTGATACCCACCACCATAATACCCTCCAGGAGCAGGTGACCCGCCATGACTCCCATGATGTGAATGGTGTCCGTGACCGTGTCCATGGCTTCCATGGCTTCCATGGCTCTGATGACTCTGGTGGCTCTGATTCGAATTCTTCCGCTCGAACTTATGCTCAATCATATTCGCCGCCACGGCACCCACAGCGCTACCAAGCATCGTTCCCAACTTCCCTTTTCCTAGCTTATGTCCTAAGAAACCGCCTGCGCCGCCACCTATCAGCGTCGCGCCGAGACCGCGTTCGCCATCTTCACCTTCTTGGCCGGGAGCACGGTTCGGGTTGTTGTCGTAGGGTGTCTGGGCCGTGCTATAGGGGTCGGCGGAGTGCGGGCGCGCTTGGGGAGTCCCGTCGTTCGCCGCGTAGGATGGTGGCGGGTAGCCGGCGTCCGAGTGGGCGGATCCGGGGCGTGCGTACTGGGATTGCTGGGAGTAAGGCGCGAGGTAGTTTTGCGATTGTGGGGATTGAGCGTAGGTGGGTTGGGAGGGGTAGGGTGACTGCGAAGGCGCACCGCCGGCGTAGTTTGGCTGTTGGGCGTATTGAGGTTGCGAAGGATATGGTGATGAGGATTGGTTTTGGGGCGGCGCGTAGCCACCTCCATTGTTACCGTAATAGTCTGCGGCTGACATTATGGTGTTGCGAAGCTGACTCGAGTGCTGACTCAAGGTTGAATTGTATGAGACACGAAGATCGTCGCCAAGGACGAAAAAAATACACAAGCTGACAAGCTAGCTGATCTATACAAATACTAGGTGTCTTTGTAGGTTCTCTTGTAAGTTCTCTTGAATTGTCTAAGAGAAGTCTATAGGTGATTTGAGGTTGGATAGAATGAAGACAGGAAGAAAGAAATAACAAGAACAGATATCCTAAATTAATAAAGGGAAGGCTACCTAAAGCTTAAATACGATGACATCCATGGATGTAATGTCCATCATAGGGAAGAGTCAACCAGTCACAAGCCCCAAAGCGCTTACGCAGGTCTCTCAGTTCTAGTGTTCTAGTGTCGAGGGCGGGGAGGCGCAGTTCATTTCGCCTCGCAGCTGATTACTACAGCACTACTAGGTATAACTAGGTAGTACGTACCTACCTAGTAGTACCTACATACCTACCCACCCTACGAGCACCTACGTAAACTGGAGACATGCGGCGAAACCAACGAAATCGGACAGCCAGTACGGAACTCTATTGGTCGAGAAGAATGCAAACTGCACGAGTTAATTGATTGGTGTTGTGGCAGCGTTTGGTGGCTTGCATAGTAGAAAAAATGCCTTGGCGACTCTTCCGAACGCGAGTGTCATGGTGGTCTTTCGGCTGCCCGGCAAAAAAAAAGGAAAAAATGACTTAACAAAAAGAATGACCTTAAGCCGTGGCGGAGCCTTTGTGCGGGGAATAGCCTACGCATCTAGAGGGTATACTGCGCCTCATTGGACACTGAATTAGATAATCAACATTCCATTGCACGCAGCTGCCACGTTCTTGAGAGATCTACATACATCTATGGATACTTAGGTACCTAACCTAGGAGGTACGTCTGCCCCTGGAGCTGCCCTGAAGCTGTTCCTCGGAGCTGCCGACTACCGATTCTTCCTTTGTAACTACTAGGTACATGAGGCGAGGAAATATACTTATCTGGATACGTACATAATGGCGAGCTGGCGGCAGGAACATGTGGGGACATTTGTTAATGTTCATGTCATGGTTTCATTTGCTTGTTGCTGCATCCCAGGTGTATCAACGTCCGTCATACAAGCATCATCCTAGATTCTCACCAATGTCAATTTCAACACAAACTTTGTTTAGAGTGAATATAGCTCGACTTCTATATTGCAACCCCTAAAACATGTGATCGCTAGACTAGATTGTGGTTTATATGGCAGTGAATATGAAAAATGTTTCGACATATGCATTCGATTGTTCCGATGACAAACCTCTTGAGAGAGGTACGCTTAAATAAAACACCCCCGGCTTGAACATATACATTCCAACAGGCCCCTTCCCCCCGTCATCATGCCCATGAATCTCCCCATAAATGCAGCCGATTGCTCCTTTAGTCCCAATGTGATCTCATGAAAGCCCCGGTAGCTTAATGCATCATGATCGTGAATGCGAAATTCAACAACAAGAATTAAACCTGTCCCAAGACGGTAGGTCTTAGGAAATGATATATACGCGAGACAACTGACGGAAAAAAGGTCAAACTCTTGTCACCACGTACGGCCGTAATGGTGCCTAGAAAGAAAACGTTACATCAGACTCCAACAGGAGGGCCGTTTGCTCTTCGGCTAGGGGGGAGGTGGATCTCCCCTTCCGAATCCGAGCTATCGTCTGCCGCTACACGATCGAGCATCCGTTCTATGTCGTCGCCGCGTAGCGCCGTTCTTGGCCGAGCTGATCCGCCAAGGCCTGCAGGAATAGAGAGAGATGGCCTCGGAGCCGATCCGTTCGTTCGGCGACGGGGCGTACCCCTGCTATACGGAGATCCGTGCGGGTCGTCAATATCCATCCCACCGTAATTCCCCGGAGATTTCTCGAACCCCACACGTTTGACTTGAGGCGCATGGTGCGATTGAGGTCGCGCCGTCGGCAAGCTCTTCCGCCCTTGGTTGCTAGCCTCGACCGCCGATCCTAATCTTGAAGTTGGAAGAGCTGTTCGTCCGCTACCACGACCATGGGGTGGCTGCAACGGCTGCACTGGTTGCGACGATTGTGACGAGTGAATAGACGAAGGAAATGCATGCTTAACATTAGCCGAGTTTCCTGGACTGCTCATAAAAATCAGTGTCTCCAACGCTTCCTGTTCTCGTACGTTCTGGTGCGGAGAAAAGAGTATGGGGTCTACGTTAGGCGTTCTGATAGACCCCTGACCTGGTGTGGTTTGTAGTGGGCTCGGCTGAGCTGGCGTGTGGGGGGAAGCATGATGCGATAGGTAGGCCGGCGCAAATCTTGCGTTGGAACTACGCCGTGGGTGAACCTGACCCGGTTGACGCGGTTGTATAGGGGCAGGAGGGGCCAATGTTGGCACCTGGGAGATGGGTGAGGTCGAAGTGGCCCCCTTCATATTGCCTTCTCTCCAGAAGGATTCGTAGGTGCGGCCCTGGGAAGGATGATGAAATATAGGGCTGGTAGCATTGCTTGAAGCCCTATGTCGTATGGGACCAATAGCCATTCGTGGGCTTGCAGACGCGCCGTGTCTACCATGTAACGTCGAAGTACTAGAAGTGGGAGAAGCAGCTTGCGACGCGAGCGACTCGACCTCGTCAATGGAATGCCCTTGCCAGCCATTGTTAACCTTGACCATCGCGTAAGACAGCTTTGTTCTCAGTTCAGCAGACAGCTACGATCGAATTAGCAAATAAATTAAAACGAGTCCTGAGCCTTGAGTAATAATTTACCTCTCCAATGCGACTACCAGCGGTAGATGCTACGCTCACAGCGCTGGTATTTCTAGAATGACCAATCCGGACCGGTGACACGCTTGAGCTGTTTCTCGTGTGCTTGACCACGCCGTCGGCCATTCTTTTCTTAGACTGGCCATTCAATGCTGCTCCATCTACTTCATTTATCTTCTGCTGTGCTGCAGCAAGCTGGGATAGCTGTAGGAGCTGAAGCTGAGATTGGGACTCTTGACTTGATCCACGACCATTTGGAATCCCATTGCTACCTTCGCTGTCGCTTTCGGGTGGGGTGAAGATACGATCGGTTGTATTAGAGATAGTAGTGTCTTGCGAATTGTTGCCAGGGAAGTTGAACGGCGGTTGGCTCTGGCTACTGGGTTGGCTCTGCGTTTGCGGAGGCTGACCTGGGGGGTGACCTGGCCCCGTCGAGATGCTTGAGCTGGTGACCTGTGACATGGTCAAGGTGGGTAGTGGTTAGGTGAAGGGGGTAGAAGGGAAATGCCGAAGCTCCAATACGAGGCCGTCGCGTCAAATTGGACTCGTCTATAATTTGGTGATGGATTAGGATCAATCGCGTATTTTTGTCATGTGAATCGCGATTTTCGAGGTATGTCTTAGAAGTATAGGCAGTCTCAAAGACGAGATGCTAGTTAAAGCCGTAGGATTCCGCGTCTAGCAAATGTAGGATTTTTTCCTTTGTGAGCGCTGATGTTGCTTAGCGAAGCGTACGCGTTACGTCGTCAGATCCCCCGATATCTCGCGGAATCACGGGAAGTCAAGAGGCATTAGACTTGAATATAGGGTATAGTGTAGTTAGTCGCGTTGAAATAGTAGTAAGCAATTAGCATTCAGAGAGAATCTGAGACATAGGATAGTCGATAGGCGAAAGCGGCGAATATGGTGTTGAATGTGGGAAATGTGCGTGGAGGTACAGCACTTAAAGAGTGGGAATGGTTTAGGTATGGTTGGTACCTCTCTCTTTAAGGCAATTTATTCCATTTAAATCTAGAATTGGCCCGATAGACGTGACGCGACTTAAACTGACTCGATGATAGAATGATAGAACAGGAATGGTTTGATTTTGAAGCCCAATGAATGATATATCTACATGTAAGTATGTAACATACACGTAGTTTGAGGTTGCGAAATTGTCGTTTTCGTGACGTTTAAGTTGGAACTTGGACCAAAGGAACATGAACAAGTCAACTCAAGCAATAGTAGCGAATGGCTAAGAGGGGAAGGAATAGTGGGAGGCCATTGGCGGCTTATTACGCGGTCAAGTCGCGCGACTTCTCGTTTTTTACTAGGTTTATTAGCGTCGGTAGCGTGCACGGTTCTGCCTCTGACATCTATCTCAGCCATCTCTCTTGCCATCTTGGGGGATCATGTGCGCTAAGATTAACAAGATTTACTTGATCCTAGCGCCTCGCAGCGCCATTCTTCCCGGGGTCTTTAATGTTATTCTAACTTTGAAAAAAAAAAAAAAATCCCAAGGCGCCAGGTAGGTAGGTAGGTATGTACCTACGTAACGTACGAAGTACCTCTTTGGTTACACTCGCATAGGAAATTGATATTGGCAGATTAGGTACATCCTACCTGCTACTAGGTACATACCTATAGACGATTGTCATCAATTGTATTAATTTTATTAAATAAACCTTCGAAATCATATGCGGCATGAAGAGTTTTGTTTTAAAGTGAAATGCCCGTGCATTCATCAATTGTAGACGTAAACATCAATAAGTAAATAAAAGAAATTAAAACAAAAACGTATTCTCGAATCCAATAATTTTGCTGCCTTGAAGCCATCCAGAAACATCATAGACTACCTAGGTAGGGAGGTAATGCTACCTGTACTACTATTAAATGAGATCTACCACTCCCCTGTCTGAATGAAAATGACGAGTGCAGCCACTGCAGAAGGCGGGAGGGAGAATATTAATTATTAACTAAATGCAAAAAATGGCGCGCCTTTTTTTTTCTACCTAGGTACCTCACGGCTTGGTTCGGTCTAGAAACGCACTGGCCATCTTAACACGAAATCACGTGGTAACCCTGGTAACCCCACCATGCCACCTGAGAATTCCCCTCCATTATGAGATTCACATATTATCGTCTCTTACGAATTCTTAGGTGCCATTGATTCTATTGAAACCTGTCAACGTTTCCTACCCAAATCAAAAATAATCCCTTCATTTAAAGACCCCTTTCAACAATTTTATTGCTTTCGGATACAAGTTTCATATTTAATCTACTAGCCTAATAAATTTCAATATAAGAAAGTTCAATATCAGCGCCGTAGTGTCGTGAGAAGCACAGTTTCTATGTAGGATCGCACCCTACTGTCGGGTCCGTGATGGTTGGCTCTCCGAAATCCAGGTCGGTAATATAGTCGGCCGACGTATCAAAACTTAAAATCGGCACGGAATCATGCTGATCGACGAAGGCTTCGTAGCCAATATCGACGTCGTCACCATCAGGATTGGAATGGTTCAGATGAACTGTTTCATCTCCATCAGCTGGTCTCCACGGATCCTCTCTCATCATGTATTCACGTATCCTCCTCTCTCTATCCAGGTCGTCTGAGTCCAATTGTGCCTGCTCCTTGTTAGACATCCTTCGACCGTTCACGCCAATTCCGCTACCTTCGGGAGTATCTGGAACATCGATTCGCGTGGATTGAATGCTTCGTCTGTGGCTGCTTGAGGACGAATCGTCTGAACGTGACATCATATTTACGGATTGATTCGACTGCCATTCTTCAAAAACCAAGTCCAACCTATCAGCAACGACTTTGTGCACCTCATCCCACATGCTTTGGTCCACAGCAGCTATTCCTGCAAGGCTACTGGTCCGTAATCCCTCGACAACTGCAGCAGCTGCCCGATGGTGGGAGTACTCTTTATATGCACAAAAGTCTCCTGAGAAGCCGAAGTCGACGTACGCCGATTTTGGTCGTTCATACCCGGGAAAAATGATATCCCACATCGAAAACCATTGTTCTTCTTCTGAAAGTTTTGGGTTGGATTTGCAAGACAGTCGTGAGCGCTGGTATTGTGAAATGCCATCTAGCAACGAAGACGGCGTACAGAAGAGTCCTGCAGGATCTCCTATATGTTCCTGAAGGTTATTCTGGTTTGGGAATATGGCTAAACAACGATTACAATAAAATTCGGGCGTATGTTTTCTAGCAAGATGTTGTTTGACATCTCTAATTCTGGAAAGCCTCTTCGAAAAGCAAGCATGGTGCCTCATAGGGTCCTTCTTCGCAAATGGACATGCCAGATGCCTTGCGATGTCTTTTCCCTTATTCTGCTTCTCCTTTTTTGGAGGCGGGCGAGGGAGGTCTTCGTCATCAGAATTCTCGTTATTCTTTTGGACACGGCCCCTCTTCTTTGGCAAACAGGCAGGTTGTTGATGTTGTGTGAACGGACTACCAGAAGATGTAGCTGTAATCTGCCCATTCCCGCCAAAATATTGCCCCCCGGTCGTCGTCGTATATTCTACGACCAGGTCATGAACAAGGGCCGTGATTTCTGAATAAATTATGTCATTAAAACCTAAATGACCAATGCATTCCACGGATGAGTCCGAGACGGATGGGGAGTCATCATCAATAGACTCATCTATAGACCCTACAGATATTATAGATATGCTATAAGAATCCACGCTAGATGAAGAACGAGGAGATTCCGGTACATCCGTGAGCCCTGCGCGAGTACTAAACTCAGCTGGCTCCGGAGAGGTTGTGTTGGGTTTTATAGATTCCTGCAAAGGTATAGGTGTTTCTACCTTTTCAGCGCTTCGAATTGACAGCGAATCTAGCGGTTCACCGGTATTGTGGTCGAGTCGCTCAGAGTAAGTCCAAATTGGATTAAAATCGTGATCTTCTTTATTGTTTATACATGTCGACATGTTAGAATGTAGCCTAATGACTAGAATGTTAGATTGGTGGCACGTTCATATAGAGGCTTACAGCGGTCATGGCGCAAGTAGAGCTGAACCATAGGTAGCGGGGAGAGCGGGGTTCCATAACCACTGAAGGGAGAGGAAATTTCCAGAAAAGAGGAATAGGAGGAGGAGAGGAAGAACGAGTACGGACGAGGGCGAGGAGTGGTAGCCACGAGGCACGCAGTTTAAATCGTAATGATAACGACCATCACGTCGCCCTACCACGATAGACGGTTCGCCAGTCTTATAAACAGTGTCGTCTCGACAACTCGGAAAAGAGAGGCGCTTATTATCGCCACTAGACGGTTGCTCAAATGGCTTTGAAAGGTGTTGCATGGTATTTGCCGCGTGCTAGAGTCACTAAGTTAGTGTTTCTACTTTGATGTATTATTAATTGTTAAGTATGGGAGGCTTCTGCTACCTAGGTAGGTAGGCTGGGATTTTCTTTTACCAAAAAAAAAGCCTTATTCCCAATGATCTATGTGCTCGATTGATTACTAATTCCAGAGATTACAGGTAGGTAAGCTTGTACTGGACATATCGAACGAAGGTTTACAGCTTCATAACTCGAGAGGAAAAAGGACATCCAAATCGCAATCTAGTGATTGCCGTGTCGTCAGATGTATGTCCAGTTCAATTAAGATAAACAACAGAATAATATATACTGAGGGATAATTGAAACTACATGGGAAGTGTGTTGTGGTGTACATTTAAAAAGCACAGGTGTGCTATTGCATTTTATAGGTTCGCGTCTTGCCAGCCTACATATGACCTTCCTCAAACTAACCAGTCACATTTAAAAGCACAGTGGTGGTGATAGCTTCAACTATGAAGTGATGGTCTTAGATGAAAACAAGATGGTTCGGAATTGTGCTGGTGCAAGTGAATCTCAAGTGCTCGTAGACTATGCTAAGAACATTCAACATGAGCAAAATGTAATATATAAATGGTAGGAGAGGTAATTATAGGCATATGAAATTATATATGAAGACATATCTCATCCATATCTACCTACTTACCAAAATCCCCTTTCTTTATGCGAATACCTACCTAGTATAAATCAAAGTCACTATCAGCTTGATCTCCTAGAGGTAGCCACTCCTTCGCCATGCCAAATTGCCAATTAGATCAGACCCAGCAGGGACGACGAATAAGTCCTCGTAAGTCGGATACTAGGTATGTTACGAACTGGATTAACGTATTTTGATCTGACCCAAGAACCAACAGGGGAAAATATCCTCTCGATGAATATCTCGCTAGCCCATCAACTATCATCGAGACACTTGCCTTCGCAGCCATAACCAAGGACCCTCTATGCAAAGTATCCAACAAAACCAAAGAGACGATGAAGGCACTAGACGAATGGCAGGCGAGGTGGGACAAGATGGAACAATACAGGAAATGATTGAATATCTAAAGTTTTCAAGCGGGTTAGGATTTATGGGTGGGCTTTTGGAACAGTGGTGTAGCGTGACACCACAAACACGCGAACAGGGAAGAAATAGCCACTTAGGGAGTCATGATAGAAATGAACAAGAACGCTTGACATCTTGACAGCTTGACTTAGACCAGCACCAATAAATCCCTCATCTCCTTCTCAACTCTGAATCATCTCTTCTCGCGGATCAAAGCAACCATCAAGTCCTCGTAGTCCCCACTCAGCATAGCCTTAATCGCAACGCGCAGCGAGGCTCTCGACTGCGAGTGTCTCTGGTAAGCGGCCTTCGCCGCGTCTAAGCGGTTGCGGTCCCAGTACAGACTCACGGCCCTATTGATAAAGAGCCGATCCTTGCGCGGGGTCCTATAAAGCGGCTTCTCGAGCCTCCTGGCGTCTGTACGCGCCCGGTCGAGGGCGCTTTCGAGCATGTAGAGTAGCGCGTCTTCCATATCGCCGCGGAACTCCTTCTCGATGACCTCCTCGAGCGAGCGGTGGTACTTCCGCATGTACGCCTCTGTGAGGGCATGGAGTTGCGCGGCGTTACAACTTGTGAAGATCTGTGCTACAGCTATAGCATTGGAGCCGATAACACCTTCGGTCGCGCGCTGTAGTTCCGTTACTTTGTGGTCGATGTCCGCAGCGTTTACCGGCGCCGCATCTTCAGCCCGTGTAGCGGCGAGAACCATACTATAGAGTCGGAACAGAGTGTCGTCTACGTCGTCCTTGATATCTATCAGTAGATCATGGCCCTTGATTCTCCTATACTCCGCAGAAATGGCGCGGATATCTGCGTTAGACCGACATAAAAGGACATCCATCAAGGCATCTTCGTCGGTACCAGCACGGTCCAGCGCCTGGATTAGATTCCGCACATCGTTTTCTAGTGGGCCACGGATCAAGGCAAGTAAGGCGGTTTCAAAATCACCGCGCGTCTCACTTTCGACATCTTTGGCTAGATCACGGATGAAGCGCTTGTTGTAGTCACCAACAAGTTGCGCCATCGCCCAGGGATTATCATATTTGGGTGACGTGAGTATGCGAATTAACGCCGTCTCATCGCATCCCATACCCTTCATAGCTTTCCGGAGATCTTCGACATCGGCTGACGTGTTAACGGGAGCACAGAATGCCCTCTGGGCTGGGTCATAGCCCGGTGATGTAGGGGTTGGCGGTACACCGTATCCATAACCTTGCATTTGTTGTTGTTGCTGTCCCCATTGAGGAGCTATTTGTGCCCCTGGCTTGACTGCCTGTTAACGAACCATTATTAGAAATAGGACGTAGGTGGTATACTTACAGGAGCACCGTATTGTTGGGTGGGATAAGACACCGGGGCTTGAGGATTGGCGTTGCCGGCTGGGTACACGTTCGGAGGATATTGCCCATACTGCGTTGGTGGATGTCCGTACTGTCCTTGAGGCGGTTGAGATGGTTGTTGTGGCGGATATGATTGGTTTTGATATTGTCCCGGCTGATTCTGATACTGCCCTGGCTGGTTCTGATACTGTCCTGGTGGTGGTTGATACTGTCCTGGCTGTGCTGGAGGGTAATGGCCGGGAGCCTGAGGGGGGCCTCCGGCATATTGCTGTGGTGGGTACTGATGCTGGCTAGTTTGATGTTGACTCTGGGGAGTATAATTAGAGTGTGGTGGCTGTTGATACGGAAGTTGTCCGGGAGCGGGTGATCCGCCAGGTGGATAGTAAGGAGCTCCTTGTGGCGGTTGTTGATAGCCTGGGTGAGTCTGCCCGGGCTGACTGGGAGGGGGACCGCCAGCCGGAGGGTATTGACCGTAATACTGCTGATTTGGTGGATTCATTGTTACCGTAATATACCTACCTATGTGAGTGGTGTTCTTTTCCAGTGATGTATGAATTACCTTCTAGTTACTAGTATATGCAAGAAGTAGATGTATAAGAAGATAGAAACCATTTAAGACTTGAATGTCTTATAACTTATATCTGAAGTTCAATAGCAATCAGAGGCCTCCAGATAAATCCATGGATGTGTACCTAGGTAGGTAGGTAGGAATTCTAGGAATATCGTACTACTTCCATACCATTCAGCCACGCTTCTTACCCAATTGGTTCTCAGCTTAGAAAATCCTTCCCGCCGCGATAGCGCTTGCTTACCGTTGCCAAGCAATATAGATACCGTGAACATACTTGGGATCATCGTAGGGCTACGGTGGTAAGAGAGGCAACCTACTAGGCAGCTAGGTAAGTAGGTACCTATAGATGCACCAGACTTCCAGAATCCATACCGCTATTTCGATGTTTGTAGACCTGTGATGTTCAACCGAATACTTGATGAGGCATGTTGCTCCGGAGTCTGGTTGTCTGGTTACCTCAACGGGCAATCTGTCTTCTAGAAAACCCATGCCTATTACCTCCATAGTCTAGGTAGGTATCGAGTTAAATGTGTATAATGGGTATGGGTTGTATGTATGACAATTGGCTTGTGTGAATTATTAAGACTTTGTTCACTTTGTTCACTTTGTTAGATTCGGAGATTACAGGTAGGTAAGTCATGATGTAAGTGGCTTCAAGGTTTCAAGGTTCTAGGGGTTTATTACTAATTTGATGGTTATATCGGAAAGTTGTTCTTATCAAGTCCAATGTGGGGTGTGAATACAGTATAAAGCCGGTTCAGGACTGTATGCAACTATCCCTACCACTTAACGCGTTTGACAACGCGTCGCACTGTACTGTACAACACAAAATGTCTGAGCGACAGGATGGTTTACTGATAAGATAAAGGTTTATGCATACATACAGAGTACGTACCGACTATTATCGATCTTCCCCTCGACAAAAACAAAACAAAATAAAACAAAACATAAAAACGTCATCGGCTGTACATATCCAATTTTTTGTGCCGATGGGCTTGTATAACCATTCCTGGCTTCCCGAGTCGTCATGGACGAATTCTCCGACGACGACTTCGATACCTTGAATGCAAATGCATTGCAGGAGCTCGAAAATGGTGCCATTCAATTCACCCAAGCACAAAAGAAATACCCATCCACTCAATCCCAACATCAAGTGGTAGACGATTTCGAAGACGATGACCTTGACGATGCTGTCGTCCAAGATGAGCTGCACGGAAATTCCGTCCTACTATCGGAGAAGACGACCCAATTGCCATCTAGAGTAGTTCCTCAGCAACAGCAACAGCAACAGCAACAGCAACAGACATGGGGAGGTCCAGCGCCTATTCCTCCTGGCCGTTTTCGTCCTCAGCCTATTACTTCTTCTTCTCGTCCGCCAATGCCACCGCCTACTAGCTCTCGTCAACCGCATCAACAGATACCTCGTGCTCCGGCCCCATCATACAGCCAGATTCGCCCTCCGCCTCCACTACCCCGACCATCTCCATCTATCCCTCCGCGATATCAAGCTTCCCAAGCACAAAGGCCAGCCGGTCCATCGAACCAAGAAATTGCTGCGTTGCAAGCCCAGATATTAGATCTAAAAACGAGACTCACCACCAAAGATGGGGAGATAGGGATCGTCCGAAAACGATTGGAAAAGACGCGCGAGGAACACGATCGCGAACTCCAAGCAATAAAGAAACAGGCGGCCGAGCAAGTAGCCAAGCAGGAAAGGGCTCTCGAAGCCGCAAAAGTTGCTCAACAGGCTGCTACTACAGAGCTCCAGTTCACGAAGAGAGACCTCAAGGATGAGCTGGATCGAGCTAAGCGTAAGGATGTTCCTACGACACCCAAGAAGAATGCTGCTGCAAAGTCGTGGGGGATATCAGACGGATTTGAGGATGTTGAAATTGCGACTAGTCCGAGCAAAGGTCAACGTGGTAGAAATACCGGCGCGGTAGCTAGCGCTGTGGTCGAGCCGCCGGCGAGGTTGACGAGAACGCCGACTAAAGGAAAGAGGAAACGTCCAACTATTGATAGTCCCGTGACAGCACTGGAGACTCATTCGGAGGATGTTGTGATGTTAGATGATACTAGCGCAAATGATAACAGTAGCCCTCAGCCGGTGAACGTCATACCCAGAGTTGCTGCCTTTGACGTATGTCAACATCCGAATCCAATAATTGATTACCAATTCCGTACAGATACTAACAATGACTAGTATATGAAGGTGATACTCAACCATAGTTCCTCTCATGGACGTCCACTAGCTTTCGAGTATCTGGCTGGTTTCGCGCTTCCCTCGAGACCCACAGAGAGTCTTGCTTCGATACTCTTCCAGAAACTGGCGGTTATTGGTGATCCCCACGATCCCATGCGCCTACCAATAGAATTTTGCGAGGAGCTTATTCGGCTCTGGCGTAGCTGCTTGGACGAAAATTGCGTAAGAACCCCTTCTGTTGATTACTACCTACCTTCCTAGTAGGTACAATAAAATAGGGGGGCTGACTAATAACTCTACAAGCTGGCTCCTATAATGGATTTAGTTTCCTTGATATCTCTGACCGTCCAGTTGTATACTATCGCCGTCGCACCATACATTGCCCCTTCTCTGTTACCGGTCGCTATGGACTCCTGCTTCGAGGTAGCAATTCCTAGATTTTACCATGAGGGACCTGGTGACCCGCCAAAGGATACTTGGAAGAACTTCAACGCAAATATCTCGACTACGGAGATTCTCTCGCTGTTATATCTAACAGCTTTAGGCTGCGCGGCTTCGCCCCCCGTTGGAGGTGTTACGGACCCTGCAATCGATTTTTGGGGCCAGGTTCAGGTAGAGTTTGTCCTTTTACACCTTAGTCAAAAACATCCGGTAGAGGACTATCTGGTAATATTAAGATGGCTCTGTACATCTGTCTTCCCCGAAAGCATCGGACCAATCTGTCCTGATCGGACAGTAGAAGTGGTGGCTGGCGCGTTGATCGAGCGCATTTCACATCAGCTTGTCGAGAAGCCACTTTGGGATATCGATCAGTACAAGCTACGCAGTGTTCGAAACGGGGTACTGCGTACATTAGCCGCTTTTGCTAGATCATCGTTTGGTCTTGCACAGCTTGCCATTAATAACTACGCCATCCCACGCTTAGTCACCTTACTCTCTTCGTGCATAGACGAGTTATACGATGGAGATATGCGGTACGAGTCTTCCGAGGACGACGATTCACAAAAAGAGTTGCAGACATTGGTGGCACGTTCGGTTCTGCTCTTACATACAATCATCACAAACCCTTTGACTGCGGACTTGGTGGACGTCCCTTCAAAACTAGCGAAACCGACAGGAGCGTCGCAAAAGTATTTGCTGAGCCTAGGTAGGCTTAATTTTTCGGAGGATTTGGTATCAGAGGAAACGGCGGAACTGGCACATGAGTTATTGGAATTGGCAGTAACCCCTGAAGAGGGTGAGGAGTTGGGTCGGTTCTTTGGGGGGTGAATTTTTCTTGTCTGGTTAAGCATCTGAAGATACCTTAGATACCAGGCCCGGCGGAAATTTACACGAGGATCATGACATGATAATGCATAACTTGAATTGTCTATTACGGGCACTGGTGATCCCATCTGGAGGTTGGGTGAGTTCAACATATTTCCGTTATACAGGAAATCGCAGCAAACTTAGAAACAGTCAACTTAGGGGCACGCGCGGTTGTCAATGTAGGCCTATCCACATTGCAATAAAAGACACCTAATCTACTATTTACATAGATACTTATCTTCCTAGGTACCTACCTAAGTAATAACCAACTGGCCCTCAACATACTTACATTTGGTTTGATACTGTAGCGGTGTCTGCAATACCTCAGTGACTTGAGTCAAAGGGGGTATATCTAAGGAAGAGTTAACCCGACCAAAACCAACCGATCACTTCGTAGCATACCTACCTACATACATACATAATACCCGAACAACGAAATATTTATTAATGTTTATCAAGTTGAGAATTGAGTGCAGCTAGCCGTCTGCTAAGATAGTCCGGTCAGGGGTATTAAAAACGTTGAGAAGCAATAAGTTTTTTTTTTTTCTTAATGCATGACATGTGAATATTGAATTTAGGTAAGTTTATTAAGGGGCAGAGGGGACGGATCAAACGGACGGGAATGACGACACGGGTTGACGGGTTAGATTTAAAGGCCGGGTATTGATTGGACCGAATCGGATTGAAAGCGAATTTAATGCAATTATACATGATACGCCACAGATTACACCCATCAAAATTCGGGTCTAAGCCACTATTTGACGTAGCCAAGCATTAGGCTGGATGCAGACGGATGCAAATAGCTCAGCCAGCCAAGGGAACTGCAATCAACCGTACCCATTAGAACTTTAATACTATTAGAGCATTGAAGTGTGCGTGCGACCCGAATCAGGTTAAGAAAATTTTAGACAGGGAAAAAAAATAAGTGTAGGATATTGTCGACAGTCCAACTAATTACATACAAATCACACGAATCTACTGAAGACACGACGCCATAAGCAAAGAAAAGAAAGACGAGAAAACAATCTTGTCTCATTCTATATTGTCTTCTAATTAATTATTATTTCTCCTAACAGGTACCTTGTTCCAAACAAGAACTATTACCTACTACCTACGAATTTGATCAATTAATACGATCGATTAATGCGTGGTGTCTAAGGCATCCACCATACATCATCATCAGCTTTCTGACGCGCCGACCTTCCGACATCCCCACTTGCTCACTCACTCGCTCTCAACGCCTCGTTGAGCCTCATCCTTTGTTACACTTGTTCGACAGTCAGGCAGGTCAGGCTGCAAACTTGACAAGATAATAATACCTACAATCTACCTACAGTCGGCAGTCCATAGTCTACAGTCTCTACCGCTCTATTGTACAAAGACTAGAGACTACTCTTTTAGGATCTTCCGCATCCTTAGCTTCATAACTCCGTCGATCCGCGACTAGCGCAAACCCTTCGCAGTTTACACGATTACCAATACTACCAATACTATCGACCTTCGCTTCACAACCACCAAAATACTTGTCGCATTAACAAGTAAACCACAACCTTGATATCTTGCAGTTCCAGCACTATCTACGAAATACACGTAAACCACCATGACGAAACCGCGTCGTGGGGTTCGCTTCCCTAGCCGGAATGGTCATGCCTCTGATGGTAGAAGATCTAGCTTCAGCGAGATAAGCGAAGATGGATCAGGATCTCCTGTTAAGATCAAGAGCTCGCCACAATTAGACGGCATCAGCGAGGTAAATTCGCATATTCTTTCGAATTATTGTCCTTTCTTCTTTGGTAGGAGCTAATATGATTCTCTCTAGAAAGCGTCTGAACAACCATCGATGTCCGATTACGAGAAGAAAAAGGCCAACTTCATCACCCGAACCTTTTGGACCTTCGTCATGATCGGAGGATTCTTCTCAGCCTTGTTTGCGGGCCACATTTACATAATCGCATGTATCACCATCGTTCAGATAGTCTCCTTCAAAGAGGTCATCGCCATCGCTAGCGTCCCAAGTCGAGCTCGACAACTACGGCCTACCAAGAGTTTGAACTGGTACTGGCTTGCCACGACGATGTACTTTCTGTATGGGGAGTCTGTTATCTATTATTTCAAACACATCGTGTTAGTTGACAAGGTTCTGCTCCCGCTTGCCACACACCACCGATTTATCAGCTTCGTCCTCTACGTCATCGGCTTCGTCTTCTTCGTCGCCAACCTCAAAGCTGGCCATCTCAAGTTTCAGTTTGCCAACTTTGGTTGGACTCATATGGCCCTGTACTTGATCGTCGTGCAGGCGCATTTTGTCATGAATAACGTCTTCGAAGGCATGATCTGGTTCTTCCTACCTGCTGCCCTCGTTATTACGAACGATATCTTTGCCTACATATGCGGTATCACCTTTGGTCGGACGCAGCTGATCAAGCTGTCCCCCAAGAAGACTGTCGAGGGCTTCGTGGGTGCTTGGTTTATGACTATTATATGGGCTATTCTTCTGACTAACATCTTAATGCGCTCCAAATATTTCATTTGTCCCGTCAACGACCTCGGCGCCAATATCTTCACCGGTCTTGAATGCGATCCTAATCCCGTATTTCTTTCCCACACCTATACCTTGCCTTATCTATTCTTCCTTCCCGAGGGAGCCAGTTTCTCCTTCACTACCGAGCCTATGCAATTCCACTCTATTGTTCTGGCTTCCTTCGCATCGTTGATCGCACCTTTCGGTGGTTTCTTTGCCTCGGGACTCAAGCGTACCTTCAAGATCAAGGACTTTGGTGATTCGATTCCAGGACATGGCGGTATGACCGACAGAATGGATTGTCAATTCATCATGGGATTCTTCGCCTTTATCTACTACCAAACCTTCATCGCGCAGCACAAGGTCAACGTCGGCGCCATCATGGAGTTAGCCATTACAGGTTTAACATTAGAAGAGCAGATGGAGCTGGTGAGGGGGATGAGCAGATATCTAGAAAACCAGGGAGCCTGGGGCCCCGGTGTGAGTAATCCATTCGCGTACCCTATGTCATAGACTAGCAACTAATATCGATTAGGTCCATGATTGTCTAGAACAAGTATTACCAGCTCGGCGATAGGAACGGGTCGGGTACAAGCTCTGGCAATAAAGGGCCATGGGCTGAGGATACTGTATGTGTGTATAGCTACTCGGTTAAGTAGCCCATTAATGAATTGATGAAGATTTATCGGATCCGGCATTACGTCTCCGAGTAGAGACTGCATGGTGATTTATCAAACATAGACAAGCCAAGATCCAAAAAGGGGGGCAGAGGAGGGGCGAAAGATCTAGGGGCGTTGTGGTTTTTGGGATTTGGTAGAAGACAGAAAAGGGAAAACAAAAACATTCCCATTTTCTTCCATCTAAGCTATGTGTATTATTTCCTTGTATTACCCAATTGTCCAAGTGCGTGAGAAATCTCGACACCACACGGATCTTTTTACTCGTGTCAGTGTCAACCGGAGTTATTGGGTGGAGACGTGGCGCTGAATATTGGATGCACCCAATACGAATAGGTAATTTCGTCATTCGAGCATTCTGGTCGCCGACCAAGTTGGTCCGTCACGATGTCAAAAACTAGGTAGGAAAGTAGGTGAGGGTGGCGGGGGAGGTCGTTGTTGTGAAAAGGAGGGTATGCCAGACATTGCTTTTGTCCGAGGGGACGAACTCACCTAGAGGTAGGTACTTAGTAGGTAGTTATTCGATGCCGACCCAAGGCTAGAACCACAGCAGGCATATCCCGAGTTTTTTACATTTTAGTCAGTTCTTACTACGTCGTGGGATTTCGTATTTCAAGATGTGTCCCAGCCTGCCTACATAGTGCCTCCCTAGGTACATATCTACCTACCTATTGACTCACTCCGGTAATTTGGGTCTTTGTGATCCGAAGGCTGAATAGAAAGGAACTTTTTCAAAAAAAAGAAAAAGAAATTCCCGAGGTTCACGTGTCCAGCTCAAACGGGAATACAACCGGGGAGATCCTAAACTAGGTGGACGTCGCGATTGGTATAATCTTGCGAGATCTCGTGGTACACCGGATGACGCTCGGTGCAATGTAGTAAGATAGGTATCTAGGGTAAGGTAGTTATGGGAACTTTAGTGTTAGGCGGGTAGAGAAAGGCAGTATGGATTGCAACTAGGTGGGTAAACGCAAGTGTCACAGATCTTCATACATCGTCGCCGTACGTCTGCCGAACTTTGCCGCGTCGCCGGGTTCAGACCGCGAACGAAAAGCAGCGCGTTCGTCATGGATGTTCTCGAAAGTGGTGTGAAAATCGCGGCGCTTGGTGGCACAGTCTCGCATTTCGTGCATATACTTGTCAGAGAAGCTCACGTCGAGCAGTCAAGCTTATCCCCCATCTTCGCATGGTACGGTTCCTATTGGCCTTTACTTCCTAACTAGTGGGAAACCAGCTTTCCTTTTCTAACGGTTCAGCTTACTAGAAATAGCCGGAAAAGTTTAGGTAGTTGGGTAGGTAGTGAGGTGAGTGACGCTGTATTCGTGAGCCTACGACGCCTCTTTTGCGGTAATTTATTTTGGTTAGAGCTGTCGCTGCCCACGGGGAAACAGATAAGGTTCGTAGGGCTTGAGCGGGCATGGGGGTTCCCACGTGTGGTAGAAGCAAGATGTGAACCCATGGGCGTGGGTTTATGCAGCCGTTGATCCGTTTGGGTCGCCTGGGTCGCCTGGGGTACCTACCTACCTAGTAGGTAGGTAAGTATGGAGTATGGGTTAAAGTCCTCAAGGTTCGTGAGATACTGCTTCATGTTGCAGTTAAGGCGAATATCTACCTAGATAGGTTCCTAGGCATAGAATATTTGACGAATATTCACCAGAACACCAGTCCAACATCAAGGAATGGATATTGGATAGTTCAGAGTGTAGTACTGGTCAACCTACCGACATATCCTGACATCGTATACTTAGAATATACTATATTCCTACCGCAGAATACTTCTAAACTTGTTGGTTTTGTCGAACACACCACCAACAGGCTTCTACATGGTTCCCCAAGTCGATCTCACGCATTAGCGCTGACGACTCCGGGGGGTTAACCCACGCTTGTGCCACTCGGCCGGAAACAATCACTATTTTAATGGACCCGAGAAACAATAATTGATAAAGGAAACACGGCATTGGAACGGAGTAGGACGAACGAACGAGTCCGCAAGTATCCGAGCAAGTGGTTAGATGGGCGATCAATGCTGCTTATCCAGCTTTTACTCGCCGCCGATCTGAACTACATCTTGTCGAGGTTACCTGGGTTGGTATTAGCTAGCTACCTAGGTAGGTAGGTAGGTAGGCAGGCAGGCAGTTAGGGTAGTATAAAGACATGAAGACGATGCTTACTGGATGGGCATGCCACCACCAATACGCCCAAGGCTACGGCGCACCTATTTCTGACAAGATTAGGTTATGACGAGAGGTTCGTATTGGATGGGCCATGTATAGCGTATAATGGCGTATAATAGCGTATATCTTATAGTTAGGTTTATCAAATTGATTGATTCGGTAAATTGATCGATAGCTTAGAAGTGATACTGACAAGTTATGAGATTTAGAAAATATGATTCGGTAGGTAGGTAGTTTATAGGTAGGTACCTATTATCTAGGTAGGCATGGGCACCCAAACCCCATGTTCGTTGGTTGGGCGGAACCGACAACGAGAGGGTCGCAGATTGCATTGCATCGCATAAGCATGCAAGAGAGGAGTATCTAGGATACTAAGATACTAAGAAGGGTGGGTAGCTTATAGGATGAGCTATTCGACGATGTGCCCTCAACCAAAAGACGCCAAAAGACCATTAAAGTAAGGCTAGCATGGTGGCTTTCAAAATTCTTGATATGTATTCCTTAAACCTCGAGTGTGTTCCTTCGTTGGCGAATGATGGTGTCATCTCTTCCGATATTTGCTTTGCGATTACCCGATGCTTCGATGTAACCTTCGCGGTGATAGTCGAGCGAAATATTATGCGAAGATGAGAAGCAAAAGTGTGACAACTACGCACCTATAAAAAAGCCGGTGAAAATGATAAAATCTCCGGCCGACTTAGGCCGATACTTGGCTGCCTAGAGGTAGGTGTTATATATTATTGTATGTATAGTAGGTAATGGTGTGACGATGGCTTAGCTCGTGCCCGCTCTCAGATGTTAGGTACCTAGTTGGAATGAAGATGGCGAGGAAAAAACCGTGGGGTTGCGCATTGAGACATTTTGATTCATGCTAATGATTGCGTGTTCCTATCGGTCAGTGACACTTCTCTGGCGTTTCAAAGTTCCGGATGTCCCATCACAAGTTGACATGACAACATATCGTACCCTCCATTTTCCAAGAAATGGTCTGAGTGGGTTGAAAGGTTTGAGAGGTTTGAGAGGTTTGAATCCGTCAACTGGTCATCTGAAAAAGCAAGTATCATGGAGCCAGACCCAGACATCCTCTAGGATTCTATAGGTACACAAAAGTACGCACTTCGCATCGGTCGGGCGATATATCCTCTTCCTGTGATCAAACTGCGGATGATTGATTAATATAACTTGAAAAAAACATGATCACGGGTCACAAGTACGAAATGTGCTGAATGTGTTAGAAGTAAGAAATGGAAGAAGAGTTTGGATTGGAGAAATTCGAAACCGTTGGAGAGATTCATTGGCTTCGACTACCAGATCAGATCCATACAAGGTATACTTTTCAGTTCAAGTTACACATACGTTATAACCATAAACACGCTACAACGTGCTACATATTCTACATATGCACAACCCGGTGAAATGAGCATGTATTTGAGTACCCATGCGTACCTACCCAGGAGCTGCCAGGCAAGCTTAGGAAAGTTAAGGTTCAAGGTTAAATTGTCCTAGAATAACTTTGGGCTATAATTGGCTATTGCTACTGAAAACAGGGTATTCGAATCCTCCTGATTGGGTACCACCTGACTGGCACTGCGTATGTGGTACAACTTCTATATAATTTATACCGACAGGTACTTTAATGTTCATCACCCCTACGTACATACATATATGTACCTACTTAAGTATATATCTACGGATGTATAAAGTACACACAAACGTATCCGCGAACATCTTTCGTCACGATGGATCGGTTTACGTTTCTGACTGGTGGTTCTAGCCATTCCTACTCGCCGTTATCATCGGCTATCATGTCGTGGGACGTGTCATTCCTGTCCGCGTGGTAGCACACACATACCACACAGATACTACACATACTACACATACTGCGCATACTGTACATGCTGCACATACTGCACATACATGCCATATGCATGGCTCAACATGACCGGGGATGGGAACAAGTCCCTTCGTAGGTACGAATTGGATGTGTTTGTCTGTCTGTGGACCTACGTGTTACGATACACCAGAAAGTATTTAGACTCTTCCAAGTCCGGTGGTGTAAGTAGGTAAAGTTGAACCGTCCCCTCCCTGTCTTTCTATTCCCCATTCTCTTGTGTCTCTCCTCTATCTCTCCTCAACCCGATCTCATCTAAGCTAAAATGGCTGTTGGTAATGTCAAGTCTAGAGTTAGGTCCTTTTTTCGACCTGGTTTAGCTAAGAGAAGAAGATCAAGCAACACATCTTCGGAATATGAACACAAGAAACTCAAGAATGAGTTGACACCAAGGGCCCATGATGGCGCCACTGATGATGGTATTACCGTTGCCGTTTCTGATGCAGATGGCGTCGGGTTCGATATGCAACTCGCCAGCCCGTTCTTCCACAATCTTCCCATTGAGATTAGAAGGATGATATATAATCTCGTCTGGGCTGGCCCCTACGACCACAAATACCATGCTGGTCGTAGTCGTCATATCCACTTCCAAGATGGCCATTGGACCAATACAAGATGTGTCATGTATGAGGATGACGAAGACCTGGATCTGCTCCAGAGGAACAGTATGTTGCTTTCATTCTTATACGTATTGATGATGTCCTACCCTTCCCAGTTACTCGCACACATCTTGAAATCTATCGATAAAAAGGATGTTAGTTAATATAATTATTTATAGTGGACTCAATCCATACTTCGGGCAAAGGTGACCTACTCATGTGGCAGAGGAGGTTGTCGTCGACCTGGGGAAGCCGACATTGGAGATGCGAAGAAAGAATGCAGTACGAGAGACGAAAGTCAGTGGACCGCACCAACTTCGTGTCTATGATGCTGGTTTGCAAACGCATGTATGTTTTCACCGAAGGCCCATCGTACCCACCATCGTGCATCGCCACTCGCGATGAGCTTCCGTAAATATTAATATCAGACTAACCAGCCGAGCGCATAGGTTTCCTGAAGTCGTCGAGTCAATATTTGAATCGCACCAATTTCTATTCAACGACTTTTTCTCGGCACATAGGTTCTTCGTCTATAACCCATCACCATACATACCACATATACGCCATCTGGACTTATCGCTTAATCTTCCTTTCCATGAATACGCACCATTCATCGTCGGCGCATCCAAGAGCCGAGTTAGAGAGCTCTGGAAGGCCCTAGGACGTATCTCATGTTTGCATACTTTGCGCATCTCTCTCGATATTTACGATCGCGGTGCTTGGCGCAAGATCCCGGAACAGCGCGTCACGGAGCAACTCAAGGACCTCAAGGTATTGAGAAGTTTTACTCTCGAGTTGCCACCATCGCTGCCCATCAAGGCACATATTCCAAATATGGAAAATCTCGATGCGCAAGAAGAAGCACCATTCACAGTTGTACGCCGCCCTCCTTTGCGATATTGGCAGTTCGCTCCTGGTGAGGTGGAGCGCTTCACGTGGGACATGCACACGAAAGGCCAGCAGACTCACTGCTTCATTGCTCTGAGCAGAGATGCGAGGAATGTCCCTAATCCGTACTTATTGGACTTCTTTTGAAAATGATAGGCTATAGGCAGTGAAAACGCGTGTTGATTGGTTCTTCGGTGTACGAGCCGGGAGCCAGGAGTCGGGAGTTAGATCCCGCAGGGTACTTAAACAAAGAATAGGTAGGTATTACTAACATCACATGTCTACAATTAATATCGAATGAATCCGAATGACTCATTTCGGATAGGGTCGTCTGGATGGATCTGGATGGATCGGAATACATTTTTATGAATTTGTTTTGCAGTTGATGTGCGTCCATCTGGTCATATTACTCGAGTCATTAGTTCTCATAGGCAACACCCTCCTGGCCCCCCCTTATTTCTCCCACCTTACTCTTTTCGTACGTATAAACAATACGCTGCATCAGCCACAGTCGCATCGGACGACTGACGTTGCTTAAGTGTAGTTACACGGCAAGCCAAAGCCTCCTTTCAATCTCGCCGGTCAATATATGACACGGCAGAGTGCCGCATCGGAATACGCCATTATGCAAGCCGTTTGCAGAAATGACATAACCTGCTTTTTTATGTGGATATTACACATTCCGATTCATGATCCGGCGTTACATTGGCGATATCCATACCTACCTCTACCTAGAGGTGCCTATGCGGTTAGTTCGGCGAAGGAACGCACCTAGGTAGTAGGTAGACTATGCTGAATAAAGTCCATAAGGCAGGCTGCATACTGCATACTGCGTAATTCCTCAACTTCTAGGGCCTCCAGCCAATGAAGTCGTTACCTAGCCGCCAACCCGCAGTATCACAATTCTTCCTCAAGCGAAAAGTGCCACCCATCATCCCCTATTCATATACGACATCGACTAGATGTTGGCGACTATTGACCAATGATAATGCCCATACACAATAGTCACCTCTGTGTCGGTACAATTACAAGCGCAGAAAAGCTCGCGGAGCCGGTGCTCGGACCGTGTTAATGAGTTCAGCTGCCGATGAAGAATAAGGCTGCGATTCATATAAAAACCAGAATATATCATCCAACAGACAATATCTTATATTAATACAATGAGTGGCTATCTAGTACCTATCAAAATTATGCCAGAAGAGACAAACTAGAACTACTTAGTAGGCAAAATGTCGCTCACAAAAATCGTCACACCCCCTGACACGGCTCGCATGCGGGAGACGGCTAACCCTCAGTCGGGCTCAATACTCTTCGGGGGACTGCCTTTGGAAATTCGAGACATGATATATGTCGAGTGCTGGAAAGTATCCGGACTTAATCAGCATATCTTCATCCGTGCTGGGCGTCTAACACACTGGCCATGCGCGTTATCATCCGACGAGGTGGATGAAAGACCCGACGAGCTTCAGCGGATGCTCGAAGCCCAGGAAACCCAACGGAGGTCACGTACACGTTCTCTAAAATTAGATGACAAATGGACTAGAAGGTTTTCATCTCCATGGCACAATCATTGGCGGTGCGAGGAAGAGATGGAGATGATGACTAACGAGAGGACTGGTCTTGATCATCTACCACGCCCCAATCGCACTCTTTTCTTGCCCATCCTACTAGCCTGCAAGAGAACGTGAGAATCCCTCTCATTATCCTCACACACATACATTTCTCTCACACCCCTTCGAATGAACCCCAAAATCAATAAACTCACATTATACCTCCTAGATATCTCGAATCTCGCCCCAGCCTCTACGCCATGATAACCCCAATATTCACCTCCCTACCAGCCGCCCACGCCTTCTCAACCCTCTCCCCTAAAACCGTATCCTCACAACTCCATTCCCTCTCCTTCTCCTTAGCCCTCCCCATCGAAACCCTCCACCAGCACCATCAACAAACCCACCCCACCGACCCCCCTGGCCCCTGGGCCGACCTATGCACCCATCTCTCCAACCTAGTCCGCTTCGCCGCCCTCCGCGACGTAACCCTCCGTCTCGCCGTCTCCGCTACGGATACCACCACCGACTACATCAACCGCAGAAACGACGACACCGACTCCATAATCAAAGTCGCAATCGGCCCCACGTGGCGCGACCTCCCCTCGTGGCCATCCGTTCGTGAACGCTGGGCCCTTAGCGCCGTACGCGGGTTACTCGCTAGACGGCTGGTCGTGCAGCTGCCGCTTGTGACGCCGACGTATAGGTATCCGGAGTGGGTGCGGCAGTTCCAGTATCTGGAAGATGATGCGAGGGGTGTGCCGTTTCGGCGGTTGGAGAGGTATACGGCGTTGCCGGCTATGCGGTTGCGGAAAGATGTGGGGATTGGTTCGCGTGGAGATGGGAGCGAGTTTATGGGAGGTGGGGAGAAGGGGAGGGGGGAGACGAGGTTGCAGAGGACGAGGAGGAGTGTGAGGAGATTGGTTGGGGGGTTGAAGTCAGGTTAGAGTCTGCCTGGATGTCTTTGATGAATTCATACTCTACAGTCCTATGATCCTCGGAGCTCGCATGTAACATGCATTTATAACATCACGGAAATATATTGATACCCAGTACGTTCACGTCCATGGCCCGTTTAGATATTACCTACTACTAGTTGCTTCACTAGATTTCAATGGCCCTTTGAGTGCCGCTTCATCGTATTTTAGCCCCTTTACCATTAGCCTCCCTGAATTTAGCTTCCTTTTCCTCTATCTTGCGCTTCTCTTCCGCAACAAAACCCGCGACTAGGGTTACGGCTCGCATGGGGGCTCTCTGGTGTTGGAGAAGATATTCTTGGAGCTGAGCTGGCGTGAATGTTTCTCTCGGTATCTCTTTCGAGAATCTTGCAGCCAGTGACGCCAAGTCTTCGTCTTCAATATCACTTGTAAATAAGCCATCTTGGATGCTGGAAAGTGTTTCGATGCTACTGTCTCTTTCGATAGGGTCTTCCAGTAGATCGGCTTCGTACATGCGGCGGAACATCTGTTCTGCGCCGTGCTGATTGACGTGACCGAAATAGATCTTCCGGTCGACGCGTCCAGGTCTTAACAAGGCCTCGTCAAGTCGTTCCGGCTGGTTGGTAGTCATTAGCAAGATACGCCCCTCGCTCGAGGCAACACCGTCGAGTGCATTTAGGAGTCCGGCAAGAGTGCACTTCATATAAAACCGTTTCTTCGCTTTCTTTTCCTCTTCGTCGTCATTCCTGTCCTTTAGCCCCACGACGTCAATATCCTCTAGAAGTACCAGACAGGGTGACGGTAATTCCTGGAACAATTGATCTAGAACTTCGTCGTTCGGAACCGCTGACAAATCTAGTATGAATAGATCGAGGCCAAATTCCCCTGCCAATGCTACGGATAGCGATGTCTTACCGGTCCCCGGAGGACCGTAGAGGAGATACCCTCTACGGTAAGGGATGTTGAGCGAAGTGTAATACTGCCGGGTTCTAGGGTTAAGATATTGTTCTATATCCGCCACTAGGTCCGATTTTACATCCTCGTCTAGGTGGACGGAATCTAGATGTCGTGTTGCCCTGTGAGCCTTGACCTCCCAACCATATTCCATATAACTGAACATCGTAAATGCATGTATGGCAACGGTCGATTGCTGTTGATTCTCCGAAAAGCCGCGGCATTCCTTGAGGAACCTCCTGATTGGTTCCTGGGAGCGACCAATCGAGGAAACAGTTAAGTTAACCTTGCTGTTGTCTTTTTCATCTCTTCCTCTCACCCTCCGACGACCGGTTCTAAGCTTAACCCCGATTGTCGCGTTGCGCGACAGCTTGATTATAAAGGGGCGCCGCTCGTATAAGAACCAGATTGATTTGAAGGAAGGCAGGTACTCGATCTCGACTTTTCTCCTGCCCCTAAATTTAGCATAATCCTTGGGACTCATCTCGTTCCCCCGGTGGATTGTCGTCTGAGCAAAGAGAGATCTGTTGGCCCGTTGTTTCAGTACATGGGCAGACACCCAAGTCAAGACTTGTTCGTAGAGTTCGTCCGGTGCTGGCACGCATACGGAGACCATGAAAAACTTCTGGATCCATTCGTATGCCTGGAAGATGGATCTGCTGGCTGGCGTGAAGACAGCAGAGATAAGACCGAATAGTGTTAGTATGAAGGAAAGGCGTGTAAAATCTATCTTGAGGGTGTGAGATAAGAAGTGAAGCATCTGAGAAAAGGGATTTCTAGGATTAAGGAAGCGCCTGGTTATAGGAAAGACTTTCATATACGGAGTTAGAGCCATGATAAAATTGGTAATGATAGATCCGGTCGACTGGGGGTCTTTCATACACTTCAGCAGGTAGTATCAAGATATCAGGATGGTCAACCGTCCTATTTATAAATGGGAGGACAACATAAACCTAGGTAGGTATGGTTATTAATAAATTAGGTATGCAGGGTGTTTGGGGAGTAAGACAAACTTTCTACCATCCACAAACATGCATAGTATATCCCAAGGTTCATGATATCATGATAGGGAATATGGCAGGGGAGATATTGCATGCTATTTCCATGTGGTTCTTGGATTAGTCTCGGAATCCTTTGTGCCATAACAGACAACCAGTACCTAGGTAGACGAAGTCTCATAGACGGTGGAGAATTGTCTACGGCTAGGAATTTGACAGCGTATGTAGGTAGGTAGGTAATCATCCTGAAGCACGTTTCTGTCCTATGTAGTATCTGCGTGAGCACAGTACGGGGCCGGGCAATCATATCTCTGAATTCAGTAGAGTTTAACGAACCGGTTCGCCATGACAAACGTTTATCAACAGACTGCAGAAGTATGGCAACCTATCACAGAGTCTTCGTGGCGTAGCAGCATTGGATCATCCTGCTAGCTAGTACCACGGTAAGTATGGTACAAGAATGTAATACCGATGAAATTGAGTTATCTATGTGAGCCTAGACTCATGAGAACTGAAGCTTTTCCTGGAATGGCATCCGGTACGCCTATGAACACTATCATTACGCGTAACAAAACAGTATATACGTGCTCGAAAGATGATGGTACCGCAGCAAAACGAGAATCGGGGTTATCGATCGTCTCGACTTCGATGTCGTGATTGATCTCACCAGCAATATCCGACCTTGAAGCCAAGCCTCCCTAGAGCTTTTCATGAAACACCAACCGATAAGCCTACCATAACTTGCTATCCGCCTAAAACGCCCATTCACCAAACTCCGTCACCTAACCACGTTCATCTCAACACCACTTTCGGTAAGGCAATTGGAAACAACCTTCAAGAAGCCTCCTCGCCAACTCGTCCTCCTAGACCAAGTCCTCCACCAAGATTACGCATGTGAACTTCTCTCAACCGACCGACCCAATGTCGCCGAAGAATCGGCGTCATCTTAACGAAGACCATAGCTTTGTTTTCGTCCGTGAGGGCTTTCTCCGCGATCTTGAGCTGGAGATCGGCATCCTCATCGGCGAACTCGGCAAAAAAGATCTCTACTGCCTGCTCCGACCATTTGGGGGGAGACCGAGCTTTGAGAGCTTCGGCAAGGGACAGTATGCTGTCTTCTATAAATCCGGGGTTAGGGGCAAAGACAGGTTGGGAACCTTGCGGCGCTGCCGGGGTGGCAGCGTGCTGGGCGGCGGAAGATGATGATGGTGTCGTGGATTGCTGGGTGTAGAAGTTGGTTGAGAAGCGCGAGGGCCTACCCCGACGCTTCTCGGGATACATCGGGCTGGGGTTAGGGTTGGGGCGCTTTTGCGCCTGGGTGTTTGGTACTTGCTCATCCGGCGGGGTGAGTGCACTCGGGTTTGAATTAAGAGATGATCGGGGTGGAATGGTGGTCGATGAGGGTCGTTGCATAGGCTGCGACATAGAAGGCGTCGGTATCGGTTGACTTAATGGCTGTGTCTGCTGTATCGGGTTGTGCGTAGGGGTCTGAGCGTATATGCTCCCATCGAGAGAGGGATGGATGACTGACTGATCCGCAGCTGCAGATGCGGTGCTTGGTCTGGCAGATAATGTACCATCGGGGTTCCTTCGTCTCGGCTTCATGATTCGCTTAGGCGCACCACCAGATCCCACGACATCGGGAAACAGAATCTCCATGAATTCTTCATGGTCGAAAGGGCGACCCCTGAGGGCCTTAGAGAGTGGCTCTCTCTGTTTAAGGAGGGGATCATTGTTAGAAATATTGTCCTTAACTAGACTATATTTTATTTTGTTTTATTTCTTAGAGGATATTTACTTACATTAAAATGACGTTGCCAAGCTTCCTCGCTCGCGGTGACCATTCTGGTGGTGGGGTTGTAGAGAAATTCAGGGTCTTCTCGTAGACCTCTCCACATCCGGAACTTCTTACGCGCATTGTCGGCTTTGTTAATCAAGTGACTTTTCTCGGGATAAGCGCCATGCTTGTCGCGTAAAGTAATAGCTGCTCGTTCCCAGGCGCCTGACTTGAAGCTGTGGTTCTCTTTATAACCCATCGACATGGATTCACATAGCGACCTAAAGAAGGTCTCCTCATATGCGAGGTTCCAGCTGAATCGCGGGGTCCGTCTGTCGGCATTGCGACGCGAACCACGCGTACCGGTGACTTCGACGTCGTCGTCCGACATGATGGCGATTATCGCTGTCCTTGTCGTTGTCGCGTCGTTGTCGTCGTCTAGATTGATAAGAGACGACAAGACAACAGACGATAGACGATATATAAATATCGAAAGAACGAGCTGAATCCGATCAGACGGAAAAGCTGTTATCGCAAGTTAAACGGAGACGTCAATCAGATGCGAAATGTGCTTATCGGTCGAGTAGCTGTCTTCCGGGGTCCACGGGTGTTGTGGTCAGTTACGGTAGAAAATGCGAAAATGTGTGAATGTTGGGGGAAATTTCTGGGCTTTCCGGTTTCAAACGGTGGGCAAAATCGAAAAGACTATGACAATCAATAATAATCAGTGGCTGGAATATTTCCCTCACGTGTGACGGTGTGGCCCTAGCAGCCTAAGTTGGCCTATGTATGTGGCGTAAAAATGGCGTAAAATTTTTATCGCGTCATTTATCTGATTACGTATCTAGGTATCTAGGTGTACATAACATACGGTTATTTACATTTGCACTTTAGACACCTTTAGTATGTAACGGTTAAACACGTATCGATAGAAGCTTCTCTTTATTGCCTAGTACAAAACTTGGACTTAAACGGAACCCCGCAACAACCCATTTAAAATTTGGAATCTGCTATCTAATAATAATACTACTTAATGTACTTCGTCCGCTTAGAAAAGCTATTAAGTCGAACCACCTCGTAATTAAGCTTAAACCATTTTCGTTATTAATTTTAAAACCACCTTTTAATTTATAAACTAAAATCCCCGTAATTTATAAAATTAATTATAAAATATATTTAAAATTAAATATAAATTATATTTAATTTAGTTTTTAATTAAATTTTAAAATTTATTTAAAATTAAATATAAATTATATTAAATTTAATTTTAAAACCGTTTAATTATTTTTCGTTATTTATTTAAAATTAAACGTAAATTATACTTAATTTAATTTTAAAAATATTAAAAAATATTTATTTTTTAATAGTTAAATTTATATTTATTAAAAACGTTAATTTTTTATAATTATTTTAAAATTAAATAAAAATAAATATTTAAATTTTATATTTATATTTTAATAATATAAAAATAAGTTTATTATAATTATTAAAAAAAATAATAAACGTTATAATTATAAAATATTTAATTTTCGTATAATTTCGAATTAATTTTAAAATAAAAATTTATTATTTTTACGAACCCGTTTTTTTTTATTTTTATTTTCTTTTTAAAATTTTTATTTAAAACGTTAATAAAAATATTTAATTAAAAATAACTTAATAATATTTATATTAAAATAATAATATTAATTTATAATATATTAACTTTTTAATTAATAATAATTAAATTTAAAAATAAATTTTTATTTATGTTTAATTTTTTTTATAAAAATATAAAACTTTTAAGTTTATAATTAAAAAATTTAATTAAGGTTAAAAATGTATATTTTTCGGTTAAAAATTATTAATAAAAAAATAAATATTTTTTTATAAAAAAATACTTTATTATTTAACGTTTAAAAAAAGAAAAAAAATTTAAAACTTATATTTTAATAAATTATTTTTTAATTTATTTTATTTAAAATTTTCTTTTAATTTACCTTTTCTTAACTTTTTATTTAATTTATTAATAATAAATCTTAATAATTAACATTTAATTAATTTTAATAAATGAGTAATTTTATTTAATATTAATTAAAAAAAAAAAAAAAATTTCCAATTTAATTTAAATATATTATAATATAAATTAAAATTAATATATTATTTTCGGTATTTAATAATAATAATAAAATTAAAATTAAAAAAAAATTAATAAATAAAAAAATTTTAAATTAAATTTAAATTAATATCGTTTATGAAAACCTTTTATTTTATTACGGTAAATTAAATATTTTTAATTATTAAAAAGTAATTTTAAAAAATTTATTATTAAAATAATTTAAAACCGGTTTAAATTTAATTTAATGTAAAAATATAATATTATTAAATTATTTTTAAATTATATTAATTAAAATTATAAAATTTATTACATTTAAATAACTTATATTTATTAATTATTTAATAAAATTAACATATTAAATAAAAAAAAAAAAAAAATAAAAAAAATAAAACGTTATTTATAATAAAAAAACGATTTATTTAAAAATTATAATATATAATAAATTAAAACGTAATATATAAATTATAAAAAAAATTAATCGAAATAATTACGAAATTTATTATTATATTAATTACGGAAATTAATTATAAATTAATTTTAATATAATTATCGAAATATTTACGTTATAAATTTATATTTTTAAATAAATCGGGTAAAAAAAAAAATAACGGGTTATTAATTTATAATTAATTTAATTTAAGTTTATTTTAAAATAATTATATTTAAATTTTTAATAAAATCGAAGTTACCGTTATTTTCCGTTTATAACGAATCGATATATAATTTTAAAAATATTAATATATTTTTAAAAAAAAAAGCTTAAAATATTTCGAAATATTTACGTATTAATTATAACCATTTTTATACGGTTAATTAACTTATAATTTTAATATAAAATAATTAAAAAAATACATTTTTAACTTAATATTAAAATCGTTTTATAATATATTTATTTTAATTATTATATACGATATATAAATATTATTAAAATTAAGTTAAATTAACATAAAAAATTTTATAAAATAATTTATTAAAATAAACCGTATTAATATTTTAAAATATTTAATTATATACGAAATTAAAACTAATAATAATAAAATAATTAAATAAAATAATTAATTTAAATTTTAATTTATAAATAAAATTATATATATATATAATATTATTTAAATCGTTAATTACGAATAATATAATATAATTTTTAAATTAATATTAACATTTTATATTTTAAAAAAATAAATAAAAAATACTTATTATAACTTAATAATTAAAATTAATGTTATTTAAATTTAATTAAAAATCGGTTCTTAATTAATTACGATAAAATATATTAAAAAAACGAAACTTTAAATTAATTTTTATAAAAAAACTTATATAAAATTAATATAAATTATAATTATTATATTAAAATTAAAACGTACTTATAACATAAAATTAAACTTTATTAATAATAAAAAATAAAATAATATATAAAATGTTATTTAAATAAAAATTAATATTTTAATATAATTTAAATTTTAATTTTATTTAAATATAAAATAATAAACTTATTAATGTTTAAATTATTATAAAAAGCCGTAATAATAAAAATAAAAGTAATTATTTTAACTTAAATATATATAATATTTAAGTTTTAAAATATTTAAAAAAAATGAAAAATAATTTTTAAATTATATTTAAATTACATTTAAATTACACTTAAATTATATTTAAATTATATTTAAATTACACTTAAATTATACTTAAATTATACTTAAATTATCCTTAAATTATACTTAAATTAATTATTAAATTAATATTACTTTAAGCCGAAATTTCTCGAATTTCCCGTATAAATAAATTATAAAATTAATATTTTTTATATATAAAATAAAATTATTTTATTTATTTTAAAAAATAATAAAAAAATATATAAAAACGGGTAAATAAATTTATATATATAAAAATAAAAAAATAAAAAGAAATTCATTTTTAATTAATAAAAAATAAGTAAATTTATATAAAAAATAATATACCATGAACGTTATAAATATAAAAACTTTTTAACGCGTTAAATAATACGCGAAAATTACGTAAAAATCGTAAAAAAAATACGAAAAAGTTATAATAATTAATTAAAATTATATTTAAATTATATTAAAATTATATTAAATTCGATTTATTATTTTTCGTTTATTAATTCTTTAAATAACATTTATTTTTTATTTTTTAATTTATAAGTTTTTATTTTTCGTTTTTACTTTTCGGCCACTTTTTAACGTAATTTTTTTATTTATTACTTTTTTTCCGTAAGTTAAATATTAAATATATTATTATTAATTATAAAAATTTTTAAATGGTTTTTTTTACGTAAATTCGAACGTGGTTTAATTTTAAAATATATTAAATTTATTATTTCTTTAATATTATTTTTTACGAATTATTAAAAACTTAACGAAAATGAATTAAAACTAATATTTTACGAAAATAATTATAATTCGAATTTATAATTATTTCCTTAAATATTTTCGTTAATATAACGTGGATATTCCGGTAATTTAAACTTAAATAAAGTTATAAATTTAAATTATTTTTAATTTTAATTTAAAGTTAAAATAACTTATTATTATAATTAACCGAAGCTAAATAATCCGTTAAATTTTATCCATTACTTAAAAAGCTTATTTAATTTTTTATTAATATATATAACGACTTTATTATTATTTTTAATATTAATATTATTAATTAATTTTAATAATTTATTAAATTATTACATTAATATTAAATTTTTATTAAATTAATTTAAAACGATATTAATATTATTAAACGAATTCGAAAAATTAAATAAAAATAATAAATTATTTTCTTTTTTCGCTACTTACCCGCGGTAATTTAAATTTATCAAAATATTAAATTAAAATTTATAAAATATTATTTTAATTTAGTTACGATATATTTACGAAATTATTTTAATTTATTTTAATTTTTTATTTTTTATATAAAATATATTTCGATAAATATATTTTTTTATTTATAAAAAATTTCGTATTAATTATATAAATTATACCATTTTTTATAACTATTAATAAATTTATAAAAATTAAATAAAATTTACGTTAATATTATTTCGAAATTTCTTTATCGTAATATTTATAACTTTACGGCCGTTAATAATACGATCGCTTTACCGGTATAATTATTTACCATAAAATGTTTATTTTTATTAATCTTAATATATTTAATTATATTATACTAATTTACGGGGTTAATTTTAAAATAAACTTAATAAAGTTTTTTTTAAAATTAATTTAATAATTTATTTTCTTATTATTTAATAATTTTTATTTTACACGAATTTCGTTAACATTTAAATTAATATTAAAATAATTATTAAATTATATACTTATATAAATAAATTTTAATCGTTATATTAATTATTTTCGTTAAATAAACTTATAAAAGTAATTTAAATATTTAATTTATAAAAAAATTTAAATCGTAATTAAAAAATTTATTTTTAAACTTATATAATAAATAAATTTTATAAAATATTATAATATATAATAAATGTTTTTATTATAATTTTAAATAATTTAAATTTATAATAAATTAATATACGTTCGAAATATTATATAATATTATATTATATTCGCACTTTTTAAATAACGGTTAAATTTATATGTTTATTTCTTGCATATATTTAAAATAATGATAAAAACTAATATATTAACATAATTTTAATACGGGCTTTAAATATGCTTAAAACATATTAAAATGCTTAATATTATTTTAAATTAATAAAATATACGGTTAAATAACTTATAATATATTTTCGTTATTTTTTAATTAAAAAATATATAAATAAATATTTAAATTTTTTTAAATAATTAATATTATTTTTTATTATTAATTAATTTAATTATAATTATATTTCGTGTAACATTATTTATTTTAATAATCGAATATAAATTAATTTTTTCATAAATTATTTTAAATAATAAATTTATTTAAATATAAACGTAGTTTTTAAACATTTTCGTTTATTTTTTCGTTATATAAATAATAAAATACCGGTTAATGTTTTTATATATTTTTAAATAATAAATTTTTCGAATTTAACGTTCGTTTTTAAGCCGGGCTTAATTTAATTCGAATTTACGTTAAACGTTAATAAAATTAATCTTTATCGAATATCGTAAAAGTTTTTTTTTACGAAAAATAATATTTATCACGCATTTTATATTAAATGTTTAATAAATATTTAAAAGTTTATTTACCTTAAATTTTTAATATAATTAATTATAATTTAAGTTTATTTAAAAGTAAATTAAAATTAATTTTAATATATAAGTTTTATTTAATTTACGTAAAAATTTACACATTAAATATAAACTTTAATATTTTATAATTTTTAAAAATTTTTAAAAGTTTTTTTTTAATATTAACGGGTAATTTAATAAATAATAATAAATAATACATATATAATTTATAAATAACGAAAATTACGAATAAAAACTTTTTATAATTATACGGGATATATAAATTATATTAAACTATATAATAAATGATATTAATCGTTTCGAATTTTTTTAAATAATTATAATTATAATTTTAAAACTTAATAATAATACGTTTTATAAACGAGTAAAAATTAAGTTTAAATTATATTAATATTCCATTAATATATAATATTCGAAAAAATTAATGGTTTATACGATTAATGTTATTTTTTAAAAATAAAACTTAATAATAAAGTTTCGTATTATAATTAAATAAATAATTAACGAAAAAAGATTATATATATATTAAAACTCGTAATGTAATTAACCCGTTAATTTAAATTTAAAACGAAATGAAATAATTAATTAAATAAAATTAAACTTATTTTATTACGTTTAAAAATACGTAAAATACCGTTTTCGTAAATATTATCGTAATTTTTTAATATATAAAAAAACCGCGGAACTTTTTAATAATTTCGGCGAATAATATAAAAAAACTTATTATTCGATAATAATTAAATTAATTTAATATTTAAATACTTATATATATATTATCGATATTATTATAAACGAAAAAAAAAAAAATTTATTTATATAAATATTTTATCCCGTAACTTATCCGATGATATTTTCTTATTTTTTCGCTTAAAGTTTTTTTAATATAATAACTTAAACTTCGTAATATTTATTTAATCGTATAAAAAATTATACTTAAGTTATTTTAATAAGTTTTTTACGAATATTTTCGAATTAACGTGTTCGTAATAATTAATTTTAATATAAATATACCGTTAATAATATATTTAACGTTATTTTTTAAATCTTTTATATTTATTAATTTAATACTTAACGGTTTTATATTTTAACGTACAATAAAATTTAAAAATAATTATTATTTAAAATATTAATTTATTTAAAGTAAAATTAATTATAAAATAAAAATTAATAAATAAAAATTTATAAAAAAACGTTACTTATTTTAAATATAATATTCGTTATAAATTTCCGAAATTTTTTTTTTTTAATTTTTTTATTTTAATTATTTATTTTATATAAGTATAATCGTGAATTAATTTTAATAAAATACGTTACCCCTTTCGAATTAATATTAAAATATATAAGCATATTTAAATAATTTTATATTTTAAAACTTTTAACGTTATATTTTTTAAATATTAAAAAAATAACCTTAAGTATATATATAATTTTTTAAATTAATTTTAATATAAATTATAATAAATATAAAACTTAACTTTATTTTAAAACTTAATAATAAACATATTAAATTAAAAAAATTATCGTTATATATATTTTAATTTTATTTTTACGTATAATTAATTAAGAAAAAATTTAAATTTTTTTTTTCTTTTTTTTCTTTTTTTTAACTTATTTTCATATTACTTTTAATATAACTCGAAAATGAATTTTCGATTCGATTAATATTTACATTATTAAATTACGTTTAAAATGTTTTTTTCGAACTTTATTATCGCTTTTTTTTATTAATAACATTATATTATTAATCGTTAAAAATTTACCTCGAATTATATTTAAAGCTTAATAAGTTAAAAATTTCTTTTATATAAAACGAAAAATAATATAATATTTATATTTTATCGTTTATAATTAAATTTATTTATATAATTTTTTTATTTAATTATAAAATATAACGATATATTAAAATATTAAAATGTTTAATAACCCCGACCTTTTTAACCTTTTTAACGTTATATAATAAATACTTAAATATTTAAATATTTACGTATTTAAATAATTACGCGGATTAATAAAAAAAAAAAAAAAGTAAACGGTTTATTAAATTATTATTAAAGTTTTTATTTTTTACTTACTTTATAATAATTATTTTTAATATAATTAAACCGGTTTAAAACGTTTCGAAAATTTTTTATATAACTTAACTTTTTAACTTTCGTATATAACGGGTAATTAATATATAAATAATTTACTTTATTAATATAATAATAAATTCGAATTTAACGGTTAATTTTCCCGATATAAACCACGTTTAAAATAACGTAAAAATTTTACGAAATAATTTTTAACGAATATATATAATAAATCGTTACCGGTTTTTTTTAAAACGGTAACGGGTTTTTCGTAATAACGTTTTTCGAATTAATATTTATAAATAAATTAACCATTAATTAATTATTAAATTAACGAAAAAATAAATTCATTAATAAAAATATAATAAACTTTTATTACTTTTTAACCGTTAAATCGATTTTTTAATAATAATCGCGGCGTAACGCCGTCGTTATAAAAATAAAACGTTAATAAAAAAAAATATAATTATTAATTACTTAATTATAAAAAAAAAAAAAAAAAAGTTTACTAGTAATTAATATTTAATTTAATTTTAAAATTCGAAAACCGTTTTATCGAAATATATTATATATTTTAATTAAATAAGTTTTTTATTTTAATTTAAATTAATCGAAAAATATTTTAATTTTTAAATAAAATTTATTTAATGGTTCGAGTAATTAACGATAATTTTAAGTAATATATTAAAACCGGCGTAAATATATTTTATAATTAATTTATAAATTTTTATACCGAATATTTACCGTTAAAAATTTAAAATAATTTTAAGTTATTTTATTTATTTTATATATATAATATAATCGAATTAACAATTTAAAAAACGGCATAAATATAATATAAAATTATTTATTTCATGTAAATTTTAAGTTCGTTTTTAATATAAAATTATAAAAATGCATATAATAATTTAATAATATAATGAAATAAAAAGAAAAAAAAAAAAAAAAAAAAGGAAAGAAAATGTAAAATAAGAAAAAAAGGGGTAAAGTTATTATCTTCGATATTTTAATTTTTTTTTATAAAAAAAAAAATCCGTCGATTTATAATTAAGTATAAAAGTAAATTATATAACGTTAAATAATCGTATATTAAAATCATGTTTATTATTTTAAAATAATTATTATTCGTAATAACGTTTTCGAATATATACACGAAAAAACCCACGCATATATTACTTAATATTTATAAAGTAAACTTAAACTTAATATATTTCGAATAATATTTTTAATCGTTTAAAAAAAACCGCGAAAAATGCTTTGCTTATTATTTATTATATTATTTATTTATTATAAATAAAAATAAAAATAATAAATTTTATAAATGGTTTATTAACGTATTAATTTTATAACTTATTAATTTTTTAAAATATTTTTTAACTTTATAACTCGTTAATTATATATATATTATTATATATTTTATTATATATAACGGCTTTAACGGTTTTATAATAAATATATATAAACCGGAAAACTTTTTACGAAATGTATAACTTTATTTTAATTTTATTAAAAATAAACTAAACGAATTAATATTTAATACGTAAAATACCATTTTTATATTTTATAATATTAACGTTCGTACGTATTATATTAATTATAATTTAATAAATAAATTTATTAATAATTTAAAAAAAAATCGAATAATTTTACGAATTTATTTATAAGTTTATTAATATTATATTAATTAATAAAAAACTACGACGACATTTATATTAATTCGTTAAATTAAATATTATAAGTTTAATTTATATTTAATAAAATACCCGTTTTTATATATATTATTTAAAGTATATTAATATTATAATTTTTCTTAAAAAACGAGAAATTATTTTATACGATTAATTTATAATTAATATTCTTTATAATTTCGAAAAAAATTAATAAAATATTATAAATAATAATTATCATTTTAAATTCGTTAAAAATATACGAATATTTAAACGGTTTTATATTATTAAAAAAATAATAAAAATCTTTAATTATAAATAAATAATAATAAATAACTTATTAAATAAAAAAAAAACACCTTAAAAAAAAGTAAAACTTTTAATTAAAAATATTTTTTTAAAAACTTTCGTAATTTTATATTAATAATAAATCGAAACGTTTAAATATTCGCAATTAACGGTAACTTTTTTTATACTTGTTTTCATTTTATTAACTTTTTTTATATTTATTTTCATTTCGTTAATTTTTTTTATATTTACTTTTATTTTATTAACTTTTTTTATATTTATTTTTATTTTATTAACTTAAAAAATGTAAAATAAAAACTTAAACGACTCGTTTAATAACGACGTATTATATATAAAAAATAATTAATTTATACCGAAATATAAAAAATACTTTTTTATTTTAATACGGGTAAAAAACGAAACGTTAAGGAAAAATCGTTTATTCGGTTTTAACTCGTTATTAATAATTAATAACATAATAAGACGGGTTATTTTAAATAACCGAATTAAAATAATCGAAAAACTTATTATTAATTATTTTAAAATAATAAATTAAATTTAAATATTTATATAAATATTTAATTAAATATTAATATTTTTTTATTAAAATTTAATATTAATTAAATATATTATTATCTTTTTATTACGATAAAAAGCCGATAATATAATTAAATTATTTAATAATAATAACTCGTTTTTTAATATTCGCACTTTTATTACGCGGTTAAAAAAGCCCGAATTATATTTATAATTAAATAATTTTAAAGGTAAATCGGTAAAATATACGCCGGAAAAAACGTAAATTATGTTACGTAAAAATTTTTTCCTTAATAATAAATTAACGCGGCTTATAAATCCGAAAAAAATGTTTATTTTTAATAAAAATTAAAGCTCGCCGAGTCGCGTTACCGTTCGAAACGAACCCGGTATATTTTTAAATAACGTATATTTAAAAAAAAAAAAGTTAAATTAAACTTTAATTAATTTTAATAACATTAAAAATAAAAATAACACGTAAAATAATGTTAAAATTAAAAACGTTTAATTTATTAATATTTTTTTTTTTAAAAAATAAAAATATAAACTAAACGAAAACTCGGGCGGTTTTACCTTCTTACTTTTTAAAAAATTATTATATTTTAAATATAATATTTATAAAATTAAAAGAATTTTTAAGTAACGAATATAACGTATATATTAATATACGATAAAAGGAAAACTTTCGTTAAATTTATTATTTTTAATATATAACGAAAAATAATATTATAAAATAACTTAAAAATAAAAATATCGCGAAATGTTTATATTATTAATTTTTCATTTAATTTTTTAATTAATTAAAAAACGTACATTTAAATTAAAAATATTAAAAATATTTAACTTTAAATTTATTTTTTTTTTATTAAAATTATTTTAAATTTTTCGTAATTTAATTTATATAAAAACTTATTAAAAAAAAAATTAAATAAATTTAATAATATTATTTTTAAATTTTATTTAATTAAATTATTTAAACATTTAATTAAACTTTATTAATTAAAACTTAAATTAAAAATATTTTACTAAAACGGGATTTAAAATAACGGTTATAAAATTAAAATAATATAAACTTTATAATATTTAAAAAGTTATAAATTAATTAAATCGTTTTTTTAAAAAATTTAATTAATTTTATTCGATACGAAATTAATTAATTAATATATATTTTAAGTTTTAATTAAATTAAAAATTATATTAAAATCGAATAATTAATTAAAATTAATAATTAATATATTTATTTAAGTGTGGAATTTAAAATTTTAAAATTTAAAAAATACTTAAATTTATATATATATTTATATAACGAAACGTATACTTTTTAAACTTGAATTTTTAAAAAAACTTCGATTTTTTAAAATAATTTAACATATTAAAATATATTATAAATTTAATATTATTTTTAAAATAATATTACATTAATATAAACATTTATAATATATTATTATTAAATGTAAATAACTTTAAATATTTATTTATATTAAAAAACGTGGTTTTTAATTAAACATTTTAAAAAATATATTTTAATAATATTTATTAAATATTATTAAAATGTATTCCGGTTATTATTAATTAATAATACTTAATAAAATATTTATTATTTTTAAAAAAATATTTTCTTTTAATTAATAATCCTTTTAAATTATATATTTAAAGTTTATTTAAATTTTCGAATTAAAAAATTATTAACGGCGTTAATATATAATATCGCACGTTAATAAAATTCGGCGACGTTTATTAATAATAAATTTATTACGATTTTAAATTAATGTTTTTAAAATAAAATTTACTTAAAAACTTAATAAAATTAATAAATATTAATATAAAAATCCACGTAATAATATATAATAAATATTTATTAATTATTATTTCGATCGATATAACCGTTACGTTTTAAAGTTTTTCGATAATTATATTAATAATAATAAATTAAAAAAATTTAAACGATACATTTAACGATGTAATAAAACTATTTATTAACCGCGTAATATTATTCGCGTTATTAATAATTAAATAATAAATAATAAAATAATTATAAAATAAGTAAATTTTTATACTTACGAAACATTAATACGCGTTTTTAATTTATTAAAACGCGTTTTTAACCCATTAAAACGTGTTTTTAACTTATCGAAACGCGTTTTTAACCCATCGAAACGAGTTTTAATTTATTAAAAAATTTATAAAATCTTATTTTTACGATTAACTGCGGGTACATTCGGACATTTTACGATTTTTTATATTATAATAATCATATTATTTACGATAAAAGTAAAATTAAATTACGGATTAAAGGGTTTTAAAAAATTAAACTATTATTTTAAATTTATAATGTAAATAAATAAAATAAATAAACGGGTAAAAAGTAATTATATAATATGTAATTTAAGTGGAAAATTTTAATATTTAAAAAATATTTTACGAAAAAAAGTTAATTTTCGAAATTAAATATTATAATGAAATATTATATATAAATAAAATATTTAATTTAAGATTTTTAAAATTTTATATTTTTTATATATTATAACTTCGTTTATATTTTTATATATAATTCGTTAATTAATATATAAAGTTTTTATATTAATAATAATAATACGGGTAAAAATAAACGGTAAAAAAAATATTTTACCTCGGGTTTATCGTTTTATATAATTTATATATATAATAATAATGCATTTATTTACATTTAAAAATAAAATTATAATTTTTTAAATAAATAAAAAAAATAAACGTTTCCGAATAATATTAAAATTATTAAAAATTATATTAAAATTATTATTAACGTTAATATCGCGTTAATTTTAAAATGTTTATTTATACGACGAATTATTACTTAAAAAAAAGTAGTTAAACCGAAAAACGTAAAGTTTTATTAACTCGTTAAATTTATTATTTATTTACGTTTTATTAATTCTTTTACGTTTTATTTACTCGGTTACGTATCGTAAAACGATATTATATTAATAATAATAATATTTAAAGTTTATACGATTTTATATCGATAAAAAATAAAATTATTTACATATACGTAATAAAAGTAAAGTTTATATTATAATTTAATTTTTAACGTGTTATTAAATTCGTTAATAAAAACGAATAAATAAACTTTATTAAAAAGCTAATTCGTGTATTTACGTAAAAATTTAAATTTCGTTTTATTATTTAAAAGAAATTAAACGTCGTAAATGTAACGAAAATTAAATCCCGATTACGATTATACGACGTAAATTATTTTTTTTATAATTTAATGCATTAAAATTAAAACGGGATTTAACCATTTAAACCAAGTTTTTTTAAACCGGTGAAAATTAATTTATTATAAAATAAGTTAATAATTACCGTTTTCATTTTTTAATAAAACGTTTTTCCCATTTAATAATTATTTTAAAAACCGGTTTTAAAACTTAAAAAAAAAATGTAAATTTTATAATTAAAAGAAATTTAAATTATATTTTTATTAATAAATTAAAACCGTTTTTTTAAAAAGCTTTTACATTATAAAATTATCGTTAATATCGGTTTAAAGAAATTTTAATAATAAATAATAAATATAATATTAAAAGAAAATATAAAATAACTTTATATTAATTACGTAATATAAAGTTTAATTAATTTTTTATATTTATTAATATAAACTTTTATAAATTTAATTAAATTAAATAAATTAAGCTTTATTTTACACGACGTAATTTTAAATTAAAATTTACCACGATTTAAAAACTTTAAAAAAAAATTTTTTATTAAAACGGTTTTAATATTTTAAATAATTTTAACGATTCCCGGTTTTATACGTAATTTTATAAATCGTATACGCGATTTAAACCGGGATTTTAATTAATAAACTTATAAATATATAAATAATATAATTAAAATTTACTTATAAAACTTAATTAATTTATTTTATAATAAATAATAACGATAATAATTTCATTATTAAATAAACGAATAAACTTTAAAATTAATTATACCTTTTTTAAAAACGTTATATATTTTAACATGTTATTTATATTAAAAATACGGGAACTTTAAATAATATATAATAAAAATTTTAATTTTAATTAAATTTTTAATTTAAAAATGCTTTTTTTAATTAATTATATTTTTAAAAATAAATAATAAAATAAACGATGTTTACGTAAATGTATATACGGAAATATAAATAAATTTATTTAAGTATAAATTATTACACGATTTATTTATAATAAAGTGTTTTTTTTCGTAATATTTTTTAAATAAATAAAATAACGTTAAATTATTAACTTTTTTATTATTAATTCGATTATATTTTTCCGTTAACGTAATTATATTATAATTTTTAACTTAATAAACTTCCGTTATTTTTTATGTAATAAAAGGGTAATAAATATTTTTTTTAAATTATTTTTAAAACTTAAAAAAGAAATAATTTATAAAGTTATTCGAATTTTAATTTATTATTTAAATTTTATTTTATTAATTATGGAAATATTTTATATAATATCGTTTATTATTCGTATAACCGGGAATAAATAAAACGTTAATTATGGTTTTTATAATATTCGTATTTATATTACTTTTAAAAACGAATTTTAATAATTAATTTTTAACTTTTTAATTTTAAATAATAATCCCCGATTTTTTCTTATATTTTTATTTTTAAACTTATTTTTAACGGTGTATGTTTCGATATTACATATATTATTATTAATTTTTCGAAAAATTATTACCGTTATAATAAAAGCTTTTTAATTATAATAAAAAATTATATAATACGAATGAATTTACGTTTAATTATTAAAAACGTTAAAATAAAAAAAAAAATATAAAAGCGAAAAACGTAAGCGTGAATATAAACGCCGATATTTAACCGATTTTAAATTATTAAATAATAATAATGGTTATTTTAACGTTTTTAATATTAAAAAATTTTTTAATTAATATTATAAAAAACGTAAATTTTTTAAATAAAAATTATTATATTTTAAGGAAAGATAATTTAAGTGATAAAAAAACGAATCGCGAATTATTTAAACGTAAACGTTTTTTTAAACGTTTATTTATAAATAAACGAAAAAATATTTAAACTTCGAATTTTATTAAACTTATTAATTTTATTACGATTCGTTCGCATTATTAAAAATAATAATAATAATTTTTTAAAAAACTTTTTTATTAATATTAAAATTATATTTTTAAATATAATTAAACATTTTAAAAGTAAATTAAATTTTAATAACGTTTATAATTTTCGTTTTATATAATTTTTTAATTAAAATAATAAGTTAAATTTAAAATAATAAATTTAAATATAAATAAATAATAATTATTTATTTTATTTTTTTTTTAAAATAAAGTTAAAGTTTATTTAATTTAACCGGGGGTATTTAATATATAAACGAAATATAATAATAAAGAAAAATATTTCCGGTTAAATTTAATATATAATTAATAACATTTTTTTATGTTAAAATATATTTATAAATTAATTTAATAAGTATAATTAATAAATAATAACATTAAACGATTTATTTATTAACTTTATTAATAATTTTAAAAACTTTTTTAATAATATTTATTTTTTAAATAAATATTATATTATTTAATAAAAAAAGTTAATATCGGTAATAAAAATTTAAAAACGAATTATCGTTTTATTTTAATACTTATATATTTTCACGTGTAAATTATAATAATTTAAATGTTTAATAAGTTTTAATTTATAAAATAATCGTGTTATTTTTTTTATATAAAACGATATTTATTAATTTAATAAAATTTTAAACTTAAAGTAATTATATTATAAACGTATTAAATATTTAACTTAAAAGCGATTATATTTATTTTCGCTTTTTTAAAATAAAAATAATACGTTCGGTAAATTTTTAATTAAATTTTATAAAATAAAATTTAATAACGTAAAATCTTATTATATATAAAACTTAAAATAATAAATTATCGTTTTATAATAATATAAAATTTTATTTTTTATTACCCATTTATTTTTTTATTTTTTATTAAATAAATATACTTTTATAAAAAAAAAATTACTTAAGTTTTAACGATTATATAAAATGTTTAAAATTTTATTTAAAAAACGTTTTATTTTACCGAAAACTTTATGTAAAATTATTTATATTCGAAATAAATTTATCGAATTACGTAAATATTTTATAAATATAATTAAACTTATATTTAAATATTATTTTTAATTAAAAAATTATTATATAATATTATTTTATCGAAACGAAAAAACTTAAATAAAAAATAATCGATATTTTTTAATTTAATTTTAAAATATTTAAATCACGTAAATAAATTTAAATATAAAAATAAAACTTTTATAATTTTACCGAATTTTCCGTAATTATTATATTACTTAAAAAATTAAAAAAATACCGGGAAAAGCTTCGTAATTAAAATTTTTATCCGCGTTTTTAAATTATTACCACTTTTAATAACGTAAATGTTTAAGGTTTATAATTAACGGGCGGGCGGCGGAAACGAGTTATAAACTTTAAAAAGAAAAAAAAAAAATAAAAAAATAAAGTTAAAAATTCGAATTATATTAAACTTTAAGTAAATTTTAAATAAATATTAAAATAATATTAATAAAAGTAATATAAAATTAACGTATAATAAAATGTTTATTACGATTTAAATTAAATATATATTATATTTATTAATTATATTTAACATTTTATACGGGGTGTTATATTATAATATTTTTTCGAAAAACCGGGTAAACTTTATAAAATAATGTATTTCGATACGTATTTAAAACCGTGGATTTTTAAAACGTTATAAACTTTTTTTTTTTTTTTTTTTTAATATTTAATAAATTATTATTTCGATTAAAAAATTAACTTATTTAATTACCGAATATTTTCACGATTTTCGATTTTTTCGTAACGTTATTAATTTAATTCGAAATTATTACATATTTCGTTACGGAATTAATAAAACGCGCATTTTAATAATAACGATATTTTTTTTATATTTAAATTTATTAATAAATTTATATATATTTATAAAAGTAAAAATTAATTAAATATATTTTATTTTTATAAAAAATATATAAAAATATATTTAAAATAAAAAGTTTAACGTTAATTAAAAATTTAATTTTTATTAAATTTATAATTTAAATATATATTATTTAAATTAAAGTAATATTTATAAAATAAGCGTTAAAATAATAATATTTACGTAAATATAATTAATAAAATAAAAACCTAAAAAATCATTTATAATGTATATATTTAAATATTTAAAAAATAAAAAACAAGTTTTAAATATAATTTATTATTTAACTTATTTATTTACGGTAAATATATATAACGAAAAATAAAATGGAACTTTACCTTTTTTTATAATATTTAAAAGAAATATTATTTAAAACGGGTTTTTTTATTTTTTTTATTTTTTAATTATTTTTAATTATTTTTTATAATTATTTTAAATATTCGTTAAATATATATCGTTATTATTATTATTTTTATTTTAATTTTTTTTTTTTATATTATTAAAGTTATTATTATTAATATATTATAAATAATTCGTTAAATAATTTTTTTAAATATATTTTATAAATTAAATTATTTTTAATTAAAGAATTTATTTTAATTAAAGTTTTTAAAATTAAAATTAATAAAAACTTTCGCGTTTATTATTTAACTTATTTAAAGTTTAATTTAATGTTAAAATTAAATGTTTCGAATTTTAAAAGTGTTTATTATAATGTAATTTATTATATATATATTATTATCGCCGGGAATTATTAAAATAATAACGGTTTTTATAATGTTAAAATAATAACGTAAAATGCGATTAAAAGTTTATTATTAATTAATTTATTATTAACCGGTTTATCGTTAATTAGTTTATTATTAATTAATTTATTATTAACCGGTTTATTATTAATCGGTTTATTATTAATCGGTTTATTATTAATTAATTTATCGTTAATCGTTTTATTAAAAAAAACGGAAAAAAAAGCGAAGAAAAAAGCGAAAACGGTGGCAGCGGCGTCGATTTAATTATTAACGTTTTCATTTTTTACTTTATTAAACGATAAAAAGAAAAAGTTTATTTAAATTTTAAAAAATAAAGTTTTAAAAATAACGAATTATATTTTTATCGTGTCCGGTAAAAATATATCGTTATTTATTATTATCCTATTTTTTAACATTAATAATATATTTTTATAAAAAATTACGTTATTTATTTTAATATATATTATTATTATTTCTTTAAATAATTATTACGTTTATAAATAAATTTCGAAAATTATAATAATTTATAATTTTAATAAAATAATTACGTTATTAAAATTAATTTAATCCGTTATTTCGAATCGTATTATTTTATTAAAAAGTTTTATTTATTAAAAATAACGTATATAATTTTTAAAAATTACATGAAATAAACGAAAATAAAATTAATAAATTAATATATTTTTAACGTTAATATTATATTTTTTAATTAAAGTTATTATAATAACGTTATTTTTATAATAATTTATATTTATAAGTTATTTAATAACGGCGTGTTTATTTTATTTTTTAAAAAAATAAAAAGTTAAAAATATTATATATTATATTATTATATGTTTAAATTTTATAAAAAAAGATTCGATTTTAATTTAATTATAATAATAAAATATTATAATTAATTATATATTTTTTTTTATAACGTTTTTTTTTAATTTTTTTTCGCTCGTTTTATATAGTTCGTTTTTTAATTAAAAATATTTTTATTTATATATTTAAGCGATAAATTATTTATTAAAATGTTTATACGTTAACCGGTAAATAATTCGAATAATTTATAGCGTTTTAATTTAAATAAATATTATAAGTAAATAAAGAAATTATTTTTTAATAATTATATTATATTACGAACGGGTAATAATAAATTAAAAAATATTTTTAATTAAATAAAAAAAAAATTCGACTTTAAAAAAAAAGTAATAAAAAACCACGAAATAACGAAAATCGATTAAAAAATAATTTTATTTTTATTAATATATATAATGCGTTTTTATATTAATTTTAATATAAAAATTTCGAACGTATAATCGAGAATAATTATTTTTTAAATAATAAAAATTATTAAAATATAAACGATTTAAATATTTATAATAATTTTAATAAAATTAACGATATTATTAAAAAACGTAAATTAAAATATAAACGAATGCGTAGTTTTTTATTTATAAAAACGCGTAAATTTATAAATAATTTAATATCGAATTATAACGAAATTATTTTACATTAACGAAAACGTAACTTTTCGTTTATAAAAAAACGTAAATTTATAAATAATTCGATATTAAATTATAACGATATTTTATATTAATTTTTTATTAATATTATTATAAATAATTATAATAATAATAATTTAAATAACTTTTATAAAAATGTTAAAATTATGCCCGTAATTTTTTCCGAAATTTTTAAAAATAAATTAAATACGTTATTTATTTTTATTAATTAAATTTAAATCGCGTTATAAAATAAGAAAAACCCTGGCCGCGCAGTATGGGTACATCGTCAGATCCGCGCAGTAGAGCTAATTCGAAAGAGGTATAGCTCGGGGGTACCTTGAGCGCCATATAAACTAGTATGTGGCAGAATGTATCTTTTTCACTAATGTACCTTTTTGGAACACCTAAGTCCCCGACCAATTTCAATCAATTGTTTCTCCCCTAATACCGGGTCAAAAGCTTTATAATTACAATCATTTAATTCCTCTGATGAAGCGCTTTCGAATGAACCAGGTTGCATGTTTCCAGTCTAATGTGACGTCATAGAAGGCCAGTTTGAACTTGGAGGCGCTACAAGAGTGCGGCCGAAGGTCATAGAATTCTAACCCTCTGCCCGAATATTTTCAATCCGAGATATCTCCTTTACCCCGATTGATACAAACCTGCAACCTTGTTCATTCGAAAGCGCTTCGTAAGAGCAATTGAATGATTGTAATTATAGTAAATTTGAAGACATGGTACAGGAGAAATAATTGATCAAAGTGGATTGAAGGGAAAGAGGGCGTTCTGGGTACCTTTCGAATGCGCTAGCGCGGATTTTAGCGCTACTGCGCGAATCAGCCGATGTACCCATACTGCGCGGCCAGGGTTTCTCTAAAATAATTAAGTAAAGTAATTAATATATAAAAGTTTTTTATAAATTACACGTTAAGTTTAAAATAAAGGTTTTAAGTAAAAATATAAAAACGAATATTAATTATTTTTTTTTTTTTATTATATTTTAATTTTAGGTTTTTTTTTAATTTAATTAATATTATTTAATATATTAACGGAAATGGTAATAATAAAAATTATTTCCGGTTTAATTTTAATGTGCGAATAATAAAATTTATGTTAAAATGTTTTTATAATAAATTAATAAAATAAATATAATTAATATATAATATATAATATTAAAGTTTATTTACCCGTTTTATTATAAAACCCGGGAAATTTTTTTAACGATTTTTACTTAGTTTTTTTAATATAATATTATATAATATAAGTTTAATATTAATAATAAAAGTAAAAATTTAAAATAAATTATTATTTTATTTTAAATGTTTATATATTATAAAAATTACGATAATTATTTTTTATCGTGTTTTTTATTTTTTATTCGTATTTATATAATTTTAACGAAATATTTAATAAATAAATAAATATAATATTACGTATAAAAATTAATTAAAATAACGTTAAAAAAAAACGTTTACGTGTTAAATAATATTATTATATTATTTACACGCCGTATATAATATAATATAATTTTAATTTATATATAAACGGGATTTTTTTATTCGATTTTATTATTACGTTTAATTAAGCGTAATAAAATAATTATATTCCTTTTTTTATAAAATAATATTTAAGTATTTTTTAACTTAATTAAATTTAAATTAAAAGTAATTATATTATGAAAATTTAAAATACACGGTTTAAAACGTTATTATAATAAACGGTAATTACTTTTACGTTCGTTTTTATTCGATATAATTTCGTTTTTAATTTTAAACGTATTTATTAATTTTTTTCTTTTAATTTAAAATTAAATATTTTCTTTATTTTTATTATGTTTTTAAGGAAAAAATATTAAAAAAAAAAGAATTTTTATAAATATTAAATGTTAATTTTTTATTTTATAACGATGTAAATATTTATATTATAATAAATTTAAATGAAAATTATATTATAAAACTTAAATTTCGTTAAGGATATTTTTAATTTTAAAGTAATAAATTCGTTAAATATTTATTTATTTATTTATTTAAATATTTAAATATGTTACGATATAATTAAATAAATATTTAAATACGTAAGTAAAGTTTCGTCACCGTTTTAACCATTAAGTTAATTTATACGGAAATTTTAAAAACGGACGGCGTTTATATTAAAGGTATGTTTTAACATCGTGACTTTCACGTGGAATATTAATTCGGTTAATATTTTATAAAAAAAAAAAAAAAGAAAATATTAAACATTATAAATAAATAAATAATACGTTTATAAAGTTAAAAATTTCGTACGTGAAAATTTCGATTAAAAAAATATATTTTATTAAATTAAACGTTTATAATTAAATTAAAAAATAATTTAAATTATATAATTAACCTTTTTTTAAAAAAGTTTTCTTATAATATAAATAAATAATAACGGATAAAAAAAAATTTAAAAATGTTATACGTTTTATTTAAAAAAGTTAAAAAATTAAATATTTATTCCGTTTAAATAGTTTATTTTTCCGTTAATTAATTATATTAACATTATTATTATTAATTTTTTTTTATATTATTTAATTTTATTAAAAGTGATATTATTAAATATTTAATTTTTTAATGCGTATTTTTATTTATTTTTATAATTTTTCGTATTTTAAAATAATTTTAATTTATTATTTTTAAAGCCGGGGTTTTATAAAATCGTAAAAAACCGTTTATTTCGGTTAAAATAAATAATCGATTTATTCGAAAAAGTAAAAATATTAAACGAAAATTAACATATATAAATTAATCGATAAAAAAAGTTTTTTTAATTTCGAAATAAAACCGTATTAAGTAAATAATTAACGAATAATAATAACGATAATAATAATAATAATACGTTTTTTTAAAAGTTTTACCGTTATTAAAAATAAAATATAAATTAAAAAGTAAATAAATAAATAAATAAATAAGTAAATAAAAAAAGTTAAAAAAATAAAACATTTAAATAAGTAAAAATATTTCTTAAATACTTATTTATTTATTTACTTATTTAAACATTTAAATAAAAAAAATAATAAATATTATTAATTTCCATAAGTTTTTACTTTTATAAATTCGTATATAAATATGTTTATATTTGTTTTTATTTATTTACTTTACTTAAATAAATATTTAAAAAGTTTTATAAAAATATTTTTTAAATTTTTTAAACGGGGAATTTATTAAATTAATTTATTAATTTTTTATTATTACGATCGAAAATTATTAAATATATTATTTTATTTTAAAAGTTAAATTAATATTCGATAATTAATATCGTATTATTATATATAAAAATGTAATTAAAAAGTTTTATTAATAAATAATATATTAAAAGTACGTATAAGCGTTTTTTAACGCGTTTTTCGCCGATTTTATATCGTTACTTAAAAATTAATTATAAATAAACATAATTTAATTTAACCACGAAAATTTCATTAATAATTATTATAACGTGCGAAATTATCATAGTTTATATAATTTTTTTTAAATATTATAAACGTATTAAATACTTAAATATTAAATATTACGTAAAACGTTTAAAATTAATATAATTAAATCGAAAATTTTTTAATGTTTTTAATTATAATTTATTTTTTTTTATTTTTTAATTTTAATAATTATTTATATTTATAATTATTTCTCGATATTTATTTTAATAATGTATAATTTTCGAAAACGAAAAATTAACGTCGTTAACGATAATAATAACGTTAATAAACCCGATAATATTATTAATTTTAATTTAAAAATAATTTTATTATTTAATAACGATATTAGTTTTAATTAAAATTTAATTATTACTTTTAATTAAAACCCGATTAAAAAAGATTATTTTTTAATTATATTTAATTTTATTATTTAAAATTTTTTTATCGAAAATAATAATAATAAATTAAATTTAATAAATAACGCCGATTTAACTTAATATATTATTTAAATTTTAATTAAAATAAAAATAATGCGAGTAAATAATAATGTTATTTTAATAATTAACGACTTAAATGTATATTTTTTTTTTATTAAATATATATTAATATTAATTTTAAATTATTAATTAATAAGATTATAACTCGAAGTTAAATGAACTTTTTTTTTTAATAAATAATATTAAAATTAAACATTTCGTTATAAAAAAATTAAGCTTATGCCGTTATTTATTATTAATTATAAAAGTAAGTTTTAATTAAATTAATTTAATAATTATTTTTAATATTTTTTTAATTATTTATATAATAATAATTAACATAATATTATTTTTAAAATATGTTTATATAAATTACAAGTTTCGTAAAAATATATTTAAACATTATATCGTTTTACTTAATTATTTTAACGGTGTTTATATTAAATGTTATTATAATAATAACGGTTATAAATATTTTTATAAATTAAATACGTGTAATAAATATTTACTTATTTATTTATTTATTCATTAAAACGAAGTTTAATATTTCCTTAAAAATAAATAAAATTAATAAACGTATAAAAATAAATAACTTATTCACGTTATATATTATTTTATATATTATTTTTTTAACGTTAAAGCTCGAAAATACGCGATTAATATTTAATCGCGATATTTAATTCGTTAAGTAATAATATTTTTTTAAAATAATTAATAATATTTAAATATAATTCGAAAATATTTAAGTATAATTATATATAATTACGGTTTAATTAAAAAGGTTATTAAGTTTATTATAATTAATAATTAATTTAAATTAAAATTTTAATTATTAAAACATTTATAAATATATATTAATAATTAATTACTTATTTTTTTTTATATATATTTAATTATTAAACGATATAAATATTTATATTAAATTAATTTATATATGAGTTTTTATTAAACGTTGTTTTTTTATAAATAATTTTTATTTATTTATTAATTTTTTATATACGATTATAATATTATTTCGTACTTTTAAAAGGAATTTTATTAAACGTTAATTTTAAGTTTTTATTTACGTATTAATAATTTTTTAAGTAATTTTTTAAGGTTATATATTTATTTTCGTATAATTATATAAAGTTTTTTATTTTTAACGAGTTTATTACGAGCCATTAATTATAAAAGCGTTTCGTGTTTAATAACGGGAAATTATAAAAGTTATAATAAATTAACGGCTTTTTTAATGTATAAGTTAATTATTATAATTTCGGGTTTTTTATTAAACTTAATTTATATTAAAATTTAATGAATTAAATATATTTAATTATATTAAATTAACATAACCGGTTATTAAATTTATATAACGTAATTAAAATTAAATTTAATATTAATTTTATTTTATAACGAATTTAATAACTTTTTATAATATTATATTTTTATAAAAAAAATATATTATTACTTAATTAAATATTTTATTTTTATTAAAATCGTTTAAACTTTTTAACTTTTTAAAAAATTATTAAAATTATTAATGAAAATAAAATAATTTTTTAACATTTTAATATTTATAATTTAATATATTATAACGGTTAAAAATAATTATAACCATTATTATTTTATTTTATTATTTTCCTTATTTATTTTATATTTATGTAAATTTAAGAAGCGGTTTTTTTATATTTAAATACGTTTTATATTATATAAAATTATAATAACGATTAAAAATTTCGAATAAATAATAAGTTAAAATTATACCCGAGTTATAAATAACGTTTTAACTTCGTAATTTATTTTAATATATTAAGGCCGGAATTTTAATTTAATAATAATTTAAAAAAATAAGTATAATATATTAATAAAAAGATAATTAAATTTATTAACATTATATTATAAAATTTTATAAAAATATATATTAATAATTACGTAAATTTTAAATTTAATAAAACGTAATTTATAATAACCGTTTATATATTATATATAATTAAAACTTAAAACTTTTAATTACGTTCGTTTTATTTTAATTTACGATTTTAAATTAACACGTTTTTATATAATTTAAAAATAATATATACGATATATATCGTATATTATTATTCGTAATATAAAAATTTATAAAAATTTACGAATGTGTTTTTAAAATAAATCCCGTTTTATATGTTTAAAAAAATTAAATGTTTATATATATTCGTCGAGGAAATTTTTTAATTTTATTATTACGTTTTATCGTTTATTAAAATTAATTATTTTTTTTTATGTCGTTTTTTATTCGAATTTAAATAAAAAAAACATGTGATAATTTTACGTTTTAAAAATATTAAAAGTAATTTAAAATTTCCGCATTATAAAACTTTATAAAATAAAATAAATATTAAATAAAATTTATAAATTTAAAAGTATAAAACATTAAATTATATCGAATTTATTATAATTAACATTTTAAAGTTCGGCGTATTAATTTAATTTTAAGTTTTTTAATTTTTAAATATTTAACGATTAAATTATATAATAATTTAATTTTAAAAAATTAACGAATTTTAACTTCGATAATATTAATATTATATTCGTTTTTTAAAAACTTTTATTTTTTTAAATATTATCGTAAAATTTATTTATTTATTATAATATTATATTTAACTTAAAGTTTTTAAATAATATTAAATTAAATAATTTTATAATTAATTAAATTTCTTATATAATATTATATTTATAAAATATAAAATAAAACTTAAAATATTAACGATAAAAATTAAAAAAATATAAAATGATTTTTATTTTTTTAAAAAACGGTTAAATTATTCGAAATAAAAAAAAAATAATGTTATTTACGTTATATAATTTTCGCGCGTTTTACGTGTTATATTTTATTTAAATTTAACGTATATTTAATTAACATAATTTTCGCGTTAATTATATTTACGATATTTTTATTTAAAATTTATTTTTTTAAAATATATTTAAATATTTATATATACGTAATATTTTAAATTAATTAATAATATATATTTTATTTAATATATATATATATTTTATATTTAAATATATTTAAATATATATTTATTTACTTTTTATTAAATAATATTATTAAGTAAATTTTATTAAATATTTTTTTTAACTTATTTTTATTTTTTTTTTTTATTTTTTTTTTAATTTTATAAAAAGTTAAAAAAATAAATTTCGTTTTATTATAACATGAAAAATTTTTTCGTAACATTTTTAATAATTTTTTTATAAATTTTATTAATTTTAAAAATACTATATATTTTACGTAATTAATTATTATTTATATTTAAATCGTTCGTAAAATTTTTAATATTTCGTATATAAAGTAAATCGATTTTAACATTATAATTATTAACGATTAAAAATTTAAAATTATTATTTTCGTTTTTATATTTTATTATATTATTAATTATTTTTAAAAATAAACGTAAATGTTTTCGTAATTAAAACGATTTATTATTATAATTATTATTATAATTATTATTATAATTATTATTAAAATTTTTATTATCGAAATTATATTAATTATATATATTATTAAAGTAATCGTTATAATACGTAAAATTAAAAAAATTTAAAAAAATAATATTAACGTTAAGTTTATTTTTAAACTTTTTTTTACTTTTTTAAGTTTTAAAATATATACGTTTCGTATTAATTAAATTAAATTCGATTTAACGGGTTTCACTTCGTAATTAAAAAAAACCTTTAATTATATTTTTTTCGATTTTTTTATAATAATCATTTTCCGTTTTTTCTTAAAAGTTAAATATAATAACTTTATTTATTTTATTAAATAATATTAATATAATTAATTTAATAAATAATAATTACGTGAATTAAACGAATAAATATTTTAATATAATTTTTTTAATTAAAAAAAACGGTTAATTATAAAAAAAAATAATTAATTTTAAATTATAATTTTCGAATTTACTTAAAATTATAAATATATAAATACGTATTTTACGTACATTATTAATTTAAAAATTAAAGTTAATTTTTAAGAAAAATGTAAAAATATTATTATTATATAATTTATAAAAGTTTATATAAAAAAGTAAAATATTATAATAATTATAAAATAAATTATTTTATTAATAATTAAATTTTATATATTTATATATATAGTTTTATTTAAATTATTTTTTTTTACGTTTTAAAATAATATAATATAATTTTAAATTATATAACGTTTTTATTATACGGTACGATTTATTATAATAATTAACGATTAAAAAAAAATTATTAAAATATTAACGTTTATTCGTTTACGCGGGGATATTTTTAATATTAATTAATTAATTAATACTTAAAAAATAAACGGATTTTTAAAAATTTAAGATTTTATTTTTAAAGAATAATTAATAATTAAAAGTTAAAATAATAAAATATCGGTTTAAATAATAATCGTTAATATTTAAAAAATATAAATATATAAATATATTTTATTAATTATTTTCGTATTTTAAAATATAAAAAAAATATTAATTATATTATAAAATATTATTATTAAATACGTTAATAAAAAGTTTATTTATTTTTACGTGTTTTAATAAAAAAAAATTATTATTTATTAGTTTTTTATTAATATTACGATTTTATTTTTTTTTATTAATTTATATATTTTTAATTATAATATAATAAACGTAATATATAATAAAATAAAAAAAACTTTTATTAATAACTTAAAAATTTAATAAAAAATTTAATTCGAAATAAACGAAATAATAAATATTAATATATTAAAAAAAAATTTCGGTTTTTTTTTCGATTAATAATTTCGAAAATATAAAAATCCCTAAAAAATTTATAATAAATTAATATTTTATTAATATAATAAAATAAAATTTAAATAATATAATTATTTATATAAATAATAAAATAATAATAATAATAATAATAATAACGTATTTACGTTAAAATTAAAATAATAATAATTAAATTATATATTAAATAAATTTAAAAATAAAAATAAAAATAATTACGTTATAAAATTTTATTAATTTATTAATAACGAATTATTAAATTAAATTCGTTAAATTGTTAATTTAATTAATATATTAAAATATATATAATATAATATAATATAATAACGTATAATTTAATATATATTTTATATAATATATTAAATTTTATAATAAGTTATAACGTTATAAAACGTTAAAAGCTTTATAATTTATAAACGTTATAATATATTAATTTTTTATATTTTAAAAATAAATTATTACGTTATTTATTAATAACGTTACGTATTAATTTAATATAATTTATAAAATTATAAAACGAAAAGGTTATATTTTATAAAGTAATTATAATATCTAAATTTTTTCGATAATTTATTTCATAAAAAAAATCCGAACGGTATTTAAAAGTGGTTTAAGTAAAAACCCCCGCCTAGAATATCATCCTAACTTCTTCTTTTCTTCTCCCCATAATCCAACACTTATAATCCACAACTCAAGACCTTGTTGCTTGTGTAAAGTCTTATCCCGAACAAGCTTCTTCTAGTGTCGATATATCCATTCCAATTATGGCCAAAATGGCCTTCAATCCCTCATCATTAATTCATGTTTTAAGTGCCCTGTAGTGTACTGTAATCTTCTTCTTCATTTCCATAATATCCACACCCACAGACGCTGCAAGGGTCCCTGATCTCTCATACCCAGCCTAAACCCTGCGCCGCTCTTGAAACACACCAGCTTCTCCATTCAAAGCCGTACGATTGGCTTCTCGACTTTCGACACCAAGAGATGCTCCATATTTCTGTCAGGCCTTTGTCGAGGAATAGGGCATACCTTGCTCATAACGCTCCGTAACAGTAAATGCTTGAGAAGAGAAGCCTTTGTTCCTTTGCTACCTGCCTACCCACCTATTCAGCCATAATCATCATAGTCTTTGTAATCATCGACAAGACTTGCTTACCCTCGATTCTCTGTCATCTTTGGCCGACAGCCGACAATGGATTGTTCTATCACGATGGTCTCTACTATGCCGTTGGATGTTTCATGTAAGTGCGTGGGGGTTTTGACCGTTAGTTGAAAATTTTATCTAGGTAAGTAAATTTTTAGCATCTGAGGAAGGCAATTATGAAGCATTTTTCCATTTATTATAACCGTATTAGTGTCAGCCAGAACTGGCCATGATAGCCATAATAATATACTGACTGGTATCGCATATTCGGCAATATTTTGGGGGCTGCGTCGGCAGATATCGAGAACCATACGCTGTACACTGTTGAGGCGTAATTCCCCAGAAACTGTTATTGGGGGGGGGAACTTGAGCCCCTGCATTAGCTCCTGAAGCTTCACATCCACTGGATCTCTTCCTTGCAGACCAGTCAGGCTCTCAATTACGAAGTTGACTCTCCGTTTTGAAAAAAGAGCCCCCTCGGCTATGCCACACCATGCGTCTTAAGAAGATTCCTAGTGGGTCCCGTTTCGATTGTCGACGGGGAACATGACGACGCATATCCTATTCGAGTGAATAGTACCGCCGTCGTCCTAGCACTCGAGACAAACCACGCATCATATCCATGATCGGCTCTAGCAAGCTTGGCTAGAGCTTGTTTCTGATCTCCATGGAGATCGAATGATGGTGTACATGGGTTAATCCCTGACCCCCTTTTTCGTTTCTCTTGTCACTTGCTTGGCTTCAAAAGCAGAGGTCTTGGCTCTCTTCTATTCTCTATTTTTTTTTTAATCTTCAACTCTCATGAAGTTCGTTGTCTGAGACAACTTCCATTCAGCAGCTGCTTTATTGTTTCCTTTCTATTCGTCTCTCATTGCTTGCTGGTGCTCTTAGTTTCACCATTCTTTCTTCGAAGATCCGTCCACTTCAAAACCGACCCGTCCTAGTCGAATCGCCAAGTGAAGTTTGTTTCTTCCGTGTCACTTCTTTTTCAATCCACCTGGCGTGGTGATACGTATATTATTTTTATATTATTTCTCTTTTTTTCTTGGGGAATACTTGGAACATGCAGTCCCTCGCACAACTACTTTTGGTCTTCGGACTCGTAGCCTTAGCTTCTTCGTCTCCGACGGGGATTCAAAAACGAGGCGTATACAAGGTCGAACGAGTAGCGAATCCGAACTTTACTGGCCGCAATGGACCTCGAGCTCTGCTGAAGACGTTGCGAAAGTACCGGATGCCCATACCGGCTTCCGTAGCGAGCGCTGCTCAACAAGATGAAATGATTACAAAGAGACAGAACCGCAAGAAGGGGAAGGGTCGCAAGGGCAAGGGAGCTGGCGCAGCCGGTGCCGCTGCTGGTGCTGGTGCAGCCGCCGCCGCTAAAGGGTCAGCTGCTAACGGGACCGGCCTTGTCACGAACACACCCGAGGCCAACGATGTCGAATACCTCTCGCCCGTGAACATTGGTGGACAGACCTTGAATCTTGATTTCGACTCTGGTTCATCTGATTTGTGGGTTTTTAACACGCAGCTTAGCAAGACCGCAACCCAGGGTCACCAAGTCTACGACCCAACACAGTCCAAGACGTTTGCTCTCATGCAAGGTGCCTCGTTCCAGATCTCTTACGGTGATGGATCAGGAGCTGCGGGCAATGTCGGAACCGATACCGTTAACATTGGTGGTGCTACCGTCACCAACCAGGCTATTGAAATGGCAACTGCCGTCTCTTCGTCTTTCGTCAAGGACACCGCAAATAACGGTCTGCTTGGTCTTGCCTTTAGTCAGCTCAATACGGTGCAGCCGGCTCAGCAGAAGACATTCTTCGACAATGTCAAGTCATCTCTCGCCGAACCCCTGTTCACTGCCGATCTCCGCCCTCAAGCAGCGGGTGCTTATGAGTTTGGCCGTGTAGATACGAGCAAATTCACTGGTGCTATGACCTGGGTTCCCGTTAACACGACGGCTGGCTTTTGGCAGTTTACTAGCCAGAGCTTTGCCGTCAACGGTGGCACTCCGCAGACTTCCACTGCCGGAGCTCAGGCCATTGCTGACACCGGCACTACCCTCCTCCTGGCCGATGCTGCCGTAGCCAAGGGTTACTATGCGCAAGTTCAGGGTGCCGTCAATGACCAACAGCAAGGTGGTTTCACATTCCCTTGCGACGCGACTCTACCCGACCTTCAGTTGGACGTTGGTGGCACCATGGCCACCGTCAAGGGCGCCGATATCAAGTTTGCCCAAGTCGATGCTCAGAGTAAGTTACCCAAACCCATATATCCCGCATTCACTTTGCTAACAGAACACAGCTTGCTTCGGTGGTCTACAGGCTACAACGGCCGGCCTACAGGTTTACGGCGACATCTTCTTCAAGAGCAACTTCATCGCCTTCAATGGTGGCAACAACACTCTGGGATTTGCGGCGCACGCTTAGGCGAGCTTGCCTGTAGCCAGCTGTACACCTATTTCCTGTGAAATATGAGGATCACCTGTATATACTATTTGATATTTCTACCAAGGGCATGAGTCAGGATATAGTAGACTTGGAGATTTACTGAGGACCATGGTACTTGTACATACCCATGAATTTTTAGAGGAACATTAGCAACTGCAGCACTTCGGAGTTTCACTATGTGGCATGTAACATGAACGTGCAAGAGTATCCTACATTGGAACGAGATCTGAATTTTGAGAAGTGTGGCGCCAACATAGGTAAGTAAATGGAGATACATGTCAATTATTCAAACTTCAAGATTGAGATATGTGATAATCTGCTATTGTCTGGTGAACCCTTTTTACATCTATTATTCAGTTTCGATTCGTAAAATTATCGCAAGGTTCTTCTATGCTGGTATCAAATATCTGAACCATACCTACCTACCTATGATAGATAGTAAATCTGATGTTAAATTTGTTACTGAAACGCCCCCTGACGACGCGGCCTCACCACGATGTGGCCGCATTTCGCGCCTTTCGCCTCGTGCAGTCCACAGCTCAAAAGTTAAAATCAGTTGATTGCCCAGGTGGCTAACTGGTTGGTTCATATCATTTACACTGTTTACTCGCAAAGTCTGACTATTTGAGGTCATACTACATCCTCGCACCGAAACGAAGCGCGCTTCCTTTTAGATTTTTTCAAACGGACCAGCCACATTCCTTCCTTTGAACCCGACGTAGACGCCATCGGCGATAACAGCTTTGCCGGAACTTAATCCTTCCGGAGGCGCAGATGTTGGACCGATGAGAAGACCGTGTGGCCGAGGCCTCGTCTATTACTGTAGATGATGAATCCGTGGCGTAGGGCGCTACCTATCAAGTAATTCCAACAACGACTCGTTCTTTATGATTCTAAAGGTAGGTAGGTAGGTACCTACACCTACCTAATTCTGAATTGTAAGACACCCATACCAAAGTAGCATCATCAGAGCAAAGTAGAACGATCTTGTCCGCCAACCATTTAATTGGAATTAATTCATCGCAAACGCACCGAGAACCATCGCCGATTGGCTGATTCACTTAGTATACCAAGATGCCCAAGCATTTTAGATCGCATGAGAGTTACATCGTGAAGAAATAAATTAAGCTGAGCCGGTCCCAATTATTCGGCGAACACCTAGACTTGTGCATAAGGCTGTCCGATTCGTCGTTCGAGAAAAGTGCGCTAGAATACCCTAAGGTCCTTACCTAGCAGCCTAGGTAGGCATGAGAAGATGGGCAGAATGAAGCTAATAACATACTCGGAAAGTTGAAGCCGTAGACGGTATTGAATTACGTACAGAAAACCACCTGGGCAAACGTCAGCTTCCCGAGTAGTGATGTACACGGACATTGCATGAATACCGATTTCAATACGGATTTATAATTATCTTCGTGTTCTAGAAATACTTTAATAGATCATAACAAGCTTCGGTATGAGGTTGAAATCATGGATACCTACAAGCAGTCAAGGATCGGTTCTTACTTGAGTTAGGAACTTGGAAGTGTAACAGCCTTGAAGGCAGGGCAGCAAGGACGGTTCCCTTAAGAGATCCAAGTACCGGATGTGCAGCGAATACATCAGTTAAAGGTGTTTGTTCGACTAGTCTTCCGAAATCGGAAAAGACGATTGGTTCCCCTTGCGACGCCAATGTATTCATCATAGATCAGGTACGAAGTGTGAGCTGACCCCCATTTATTAACACTCCATCTTCATGACCTACCTGCCAGAATAGCGTCAGAATAAATGGGCCATGTGTGAACCACCCGAAATGGTACTGTATTACACTGTGTTTTGATCTATCCCCTATATTATCTAACTAGGAAATTGTCAGCTTTACCTCAGCATCAAAGAGTCTAGGGGATAGTAAGCTTACAGTGTATTACAGTAGTATTAATACATGGCTCGCACATGGCTCACTTATTCTGACGCTATTCTGCCTGCCTACCTACGTACCTACTATGTAGGTACATACATACATACACACATACATACACACATACATACCTCTTCCGCCAACGGTCACCCGCATCGCGAACAAGACAAATACTCCACGATCATGCTCGACCAGCAGTTGACGTAAAAGTTTTACCCACTAATGGAGACTAATGCACCAAGCTACGTGGCGAACCTGGTTCTTATGAGCAAAGGACCTGCCTACTTCACCAGCTCTACCAACCACATGCCACGGCCGGATGATCTGATACCATACTGGGCATCGCCTTCTAAGTCAGCTCGATGCGCTCGAGATCTTAGAGCTTGGGGGACCTACACCATCAACCATTCAGGCGGAAACCCCGTAATACGATGCATACGAGCAACTTACCTGTTTTGTCTTGCTCTCTTGCGAAAAGGTGAGCCAGCCGTTCGTGCATAAGGTGAAGAAGATGTGGAATAATAGGATGTAGATCTTTTTTAGGTACCACATTTACTTACCTACATCTGCCCTGCTCCGAATGTGCAGATGCCACTCGGACTGTGCTAGTAGTACCTAAAGGTACCTTGAAATTTACAACAAATTCGGAGCATCGGATCGTTAATAAGACTGATGAGTTACTTGGGAGTTAAGTCTTGTAACTCGTGAGTCTCCTTTTAAGTCATCTGCTCGAAAGAATTATACGTACGCACATACATACTTACCTACCTACCTAGTAGGTAAACTTCAACATGACATCCATCTAGTGAATCACACTCACACACTTTTTGCGTCTTTTATGTCGTTGTATTCTTGGGGGTTAATCTATAGGTAGGTATTGTATCTACAGTACCTACAGTACCTAGTCTGCTACCTACTGTAGGTGGTATGCTCAAGAATTAAACGACCGCTCTCACTGGCTGTTCTTCCTTAGCGCGTATCGACGGGTGCTCGGGTGGGGTAGGCTATCTTAGCTGCAGCGTGGCGGAAAATGAGGGCATACGCAGGTTTGAATAATTGCAGATGCAAAACATCCAAAAAAGGAAATAGGCGCTCGGAGTTTACACTCGTAAGGAGTAAGCTATGCCGAGAAGTCGCCTGTCCAATGTCTATGCCCCCATAGAATGTCGTTCAAAAGTTGCCGCCGAGGCTTTAGAAAGAGTTCGAGTATATGAATTTTGCGACGTCGATTATACATAGTACACTACTACCAAGGATCGACCCGGGTCTTCCTTGGCTTTAACCAGGTTTCTGAAATTACTACGAGTTATCTGATCCGTTTAAAGTTATCAGATCCGCCTTCTTGTGGAGAAGAACGTACGTTGGCGTCTTCTTGGTGTCTTCTTGGGATCCGTTATAACGGCCCTCTTTAGGTCCCCCTCCTGGACCCTCCGTTACTCCATTACGCTGTACTATGGTAAAGCGTTCTAGGGCCGAAAAGGAATGTTGCTTCAAGTGAGCCACATACTTCGGTCAACATTCTCTTCGTAACCTGGTGCCTGTGCTAATGAATCGTGGGATGAACCAGTTGCCGTTGTCGGCAAGAATGGAGACAGGTATGGAACTATCATGTGCTTGCTGGTCTTCTCATTCCCCTGTTAGTCTTCTAGGCGTTCGGTGTCATGTTTTTTTGGGGAGGTTTTTTTTTTTCAAATTATTATTTTTATTTTAAAGTGATCCACGATCAGCATGCTTCTGCATTCTGCATTTTGTAAGACACTTAACAAGTCTCTAGGCTCCACTTGCCCGTGAAGAGACATGCGAGAACTCCGTTATTCGGGCGCATGAACAACTGTAGACCAAGCTCGAAAGACTTTCTCAACGAATGGGTAACGTCGTCGCCGGAATGTCAGCAATGGAGCAGAACGACGTCGACATTTCGTGTGCTAACTCCATCCACACCGACGAAGGTGTGTCGAGTGGCCATCTAACGACGCCACCGACGGACTTCGAAGAAGATGGCATAACCGCAGAGCAACTGGAACAGATATGGAGTTGGAATACTCCGGTTCCCCCGACCTTGAAGACATGCATGCACGAATTGGTTGCCGAGCAAGCGAATAAGGATCCTAGCCGACCAGCAGTCAACTCATGGGATGGCGCATTCACATACGGCGACGTGAACTCGAAATCAGATCAATTCGCGGCTCATCTGGTTTCAGTAGGCGTGAGAGTAGGATCTATTGTGCCGTTATGTTTCGAGAAGTCGAGATGGACGGTTGTGGCCGTTTTGGCCGTTATGAAGTCCGGAGGCACATTTGCGCTTATGGACCCAAGTCAGCCCGAGGGAAGGTTACGTACTATCGTCGAACAAACCGGCGCGTCGATTATCGTAACTTCAAAGCAACAGGAAAACCTCGGCAGTCGCATTGCGCCTAACGGAACGCGAATCACCCTATGCGACGAGAACTTCACCAGCTATGACACATCATCAAGCTTACCTTCTGTGCCAGCAAGTGCAGATCTCTACATACAATTCACCTCAGGCAGCACCGGAAAACCAAAGGGTTGCGTGGTAACGCATGAGAACTACTCTAGTGGAGCGATACCGCGTGCGGATATAGTCGGATATCGTGCGCATTCCCGAGTTCTCGACTTTGCATCCTACGCCTTTGATGTCTGCATCGACTGCATGCTCTGTACATTGTCAGTCGGAGGCTGTCTATGCATTCCCTCGGATGCCGATCGAGTCAACGATTTAAGCGGTGCTATACGGAAGATGAAAGTCAACATGGCTAGCATGACGCCCTCTGTTGCACGTGTTCTTGATCCTGATATCATACCTTCGCTTGAGGTTCTCGGGTTAGGAGGAGAAGCTATATCGGCAGGAGACGCAGCTGCTTGGAGTCGTCACGCAAAAGTCATAAACGCATACGGCCCTTCAGAGTGTACCGTAGGTTGCGCCGTGAACGGTGATGTCGGATCTGAGAGCCATAAACCGGCTGTCAGCATCGGCAGGGGAGTTGGAGGATCGCTCTGGATCGTCGACCCTTCTAACCATAACAAACTCGTAGCCATAGGCTCAGTTGGCGAACTTCTAGTCGAGGGAGCTATAGTAGGACCGGGATACTTGAACGATCCTGAGAAGACAGATGCGGTATTCATCAACAACCCAAAGTGGCTTCTTGCTGGGAGCCCGCAACATGATGGCCGCAAGGGCCGGTTGTACAAGACTGGTGATCTCGTGAGGTATGATCCTGACGGGACGATTATCTTCGTCGGTAGAGGTGACCAGCAGGTGAAATTACGCGGGCAAAGAATCGAACTTGCAGAGATTGAGTACAACATGCTCGACAAGCTACCACCGGGAACTCGTGTCGCCGCTGAAGTCATCCGACCTGGCGGTCCCGCAGGTGAACCGACCTTAGTTGCGTTCGTCGCCGAGCGAGCAGGCCTTGTGTCAGAGTCGGATTCCCTTCTGGGTTCGCTCTCCTCCCACGTCTTGGACTCTCTCGCAAACATGAACAAGGCTCTTTCGGAACACCTCCCTATTTACATGATTCCTGCAGCATATATCCCGTTACAAACCATGCCCCTATTGGTGTCAGCGAAGACCGATCGTAAATGTCTTCGAGAGTTAGGACATTCGCTAAGCAGGAAAGATATCGCCAAGTTTACCGCCGCGATGGTTCCTAGAAAAGAGCCTTCGACCCCAGCAGAGAAGAGCCTAGCTCAGCTATGGAGTCAAATCCTAGGTCCCGAGGTGGAAATCGGCGCTCACGACAACTTCTTCAGCTTAGGGGGCGATTCCCTTCGTGCAATGAAACTAGTTGCTGCCGCGAGAGTACAAGATATCGCACTCACGGTTGCGGATATTTTCGCCAATCCGGTACTTTCGGATATGGCTCTCGTTGCAAGACCTGGCTCTGGGGAATCGAGTGTCGAGATCCCGCCCTTTTCTCTTCTTGGCGAACAGTGGAGTGAAGAGTCTGCTAGAAACGAATGTGCTGCTTTCTGCGACGTCGATCCATCAGCGATCGAGGACATCTACCCATGCACGCCTTTACAAGAGGGTCTCATGGCTCTGTCTGCTAAGGTCAGCGAAGCCTATGTCGCGCAACGTGTAGTTGAACTTGTGGATGAGACAGCGGTACAGAAGCTTGCCGATGCTTTCAAGTTGGCGTCCAAGGACTGTGCAATCCTCCGAACAAGAATTGTTCAGGTTCCAGGCCAAGGATTGATGCAAGTGGTTGTCAAGGACGATTTCGATTGCAAGACATTATCTGGACAGAGTCTTAATGATTACCTAGTCCAGGATCGAAGCGACTCAGTCCAACTTGGCAAACCTCTAGTTAGATACGGAGTGGTTGTCAACGAAATATCCACAGGAAAGTCGCATTTCGTCTTGACGATGCACCACGCTCTCTACGATGGTTGGTGTATGCCTCTAATCGTTGACCGAGTCAACAGAGCGTACAATAACCTTTCGACCGAGAGGCCGGCTGATTTCAAGCATTTCATTCACTATCTTGGTGACATGGATAGAAAAGAGTCGGAATCATTCTGGAGAGAAAGGTTGGATGGTGCCAACGGAGAGCAATTCCCCACTCTCCCCTATTCTGGCTACCAGCAACAAGCCGATTCCCTCCTGGAACACTACGTACACACCGGAAAGCCCAATAGCGGAATAACAATCGCTACAATCATCCGAGGGGCTTGGGGATTGTTGGTCTCGAATTATATGGCATCAAACGATGTCGTGTTCGGCGAGACACTCACTGGCCGCAACGCCCCGATTCCGGGTGTTGAAGAGATTGAAGGGCCTATGATCGCTACTATACCGGTCCGAGTTGCCGTTAACCCTGAAATGACAATAACAGAGTACTTACAAGATATCCACGATCAATCAGTCGCTAGCATCCCCCATGAACACTTCGGGTTACAACATATTAGACGCTTAAGCCCGGATGCTCGAGAGGCTTGCGAACTGAGGACCGGTCTAGTGTTACATCCTAGCACGGATGCTGATGCTGAGGCTTCAAGTGATAAACAACCAGCGGACAGCTTTGTCCCTGCCGGCGATGCCGAAGCGGCAGAAGAAGCACTCAAGTTCAACACTTACGCTCTGATGTTGGTGTGCTCTCTAGACCCTCAAGGTTTCTTAATTATGGCCAGTTTCGACTCCAAGACGGTGACGAGTCCCCAGATGGAGAGAATGCTGCATCAACTTGGGCAGATTACACAGCAATTTATCAAGAACCCGGACGCCAAATGCGGCCAGCTTCAGATTCTAACTGAAGCAGACACATCCGAACTCACTCGTATAAGCAAGATTGGTGCAGAAAGTGAAGCCGTCAAGACTTTGATCCCGGCCGATTCCGAGGCATCTGAGGCATGGATTGTCGACCCGACAGAAATAGAGAGGTTACTCCCCTTAGGCGCTGTCGGAGAACTCCTAATACGGAGCTCAAGCAACCTGAGCTTAGAGTCAGTACCATCACCTAAATGGGCTGAACAGAGCCAAGACGGCCAATTATATAGAACCAACAAGCTCGCAAAATACGATGCGAATAATGTAATCACATTCGTTGAACGAACAACCCCCGTAAAGGAACCAGTGGCCCCTCGACAAAAGCGCGTATCGGCTACTTCAGCGAAGCAAAAGAGTCTGCGACAAACCTGGAGCCGAATTATAGCTATCGACGAAGAAGACATCGGATTAAACGATAGCTTCTTCCAGCTTGGAGGAGACTCCATCGGGGCCATGAAACTCGTATCTGAACTTCGAGTGAAGGGTCTTGAGATAACGGTACCTGAAATCTTTAAGCACCGAACATTGTACGATATGGCCAAGGTTCTAAGAGAAAGAGAACAAGTACCGGTCGAATCTGAAGAGGCGCCCCCGTCTCCATTCTCACTACTCGATGTTCCAGACGTCGAGGCCTTCATCGCCGAAACAGTTCGACCAGTTCTTCCTCAAGGGGACCACGTAATCAAAGATATCCTACCAACGCGACCACTCCAACAAGTCGCCGTCAAGGGTACCGTTCAACTCCCCCGCTTCTCCTCGCGATACGAACTCTTCCACCTCGACGGACACGTAGACCAAGAGCGCCTCTTCACAAGCTGCCGCGATCTCGTCGCGCGCAACGAAGTCCTGCGAACGGTCTTCGTCGAGAGCGGCGAGAAGTGCTTCGGCGTCGTCCTCGAAGCACTCCCCGTATCAATCGACGAGTACGAAATCGAAGGAGACCTCGACTCATTCGTGCACAAGCTATGCGATCTAGACGTGCAGACCAAGATGCCGCTCGGCTCCGCCTTCGTCAAGTTCTTTTTCGTGCGCGGCGAGGGCGCCAAGAGCTGTCTCATCTTCCGCATCTCACACGCGCAGTACGACGAAGTCTGCCTCCCCGCCTTAATCCGCCAGCTCGCGGCTCTGTACGATGGTGAGACGACGCCGGATTCCGTGCCGTTTTCGTCGTTCGTGTACCATATCATCAATAAGTGCATCCCGCGCAGCATACCGTACTGGACAGACTTGTTGAAGGACAGTCAGCTCTCGATCCTGCGCCCAGATCTGCCGCTTACTTCGAGGGTCCCCGATGCTATTACCCGCACGGTGGATATCTCCGCGCGCTTAAAGGATATCACGATCGCGACTCTACCTACCGCCGCGTGGGCGCTGTGTCTAGCCCGCCGTCTATCTCTCCGTGATGTCGTGTTCGGTGAGGTTACCACCGGACGCAACATCGACTTACCACATGCTGACGCCGTCATGGGACCAACATGGCAATACGTACCCGTGCGGGTGCGCTTCGACTCCGACTGGAAAGCAGTGGACCTACTACAACACGTGCAACACCAACACATCGAGAGCGCGCAGCACGAAGGCATGGGTCTCCTTGAGATTGCGCGGGAGTGCGTCCCGTCCTGGCACGAGGCTGGCGTAAATTGGTTCGACAGCGTCGTGCACCAGGACGTGTACCATGTCGAGGAGCTCAAGTTCGGCGGCGACCAGGCCGAAGGCCGGCTTGAGACCGTGTACCCGCACTACGAGCCGCTAAGGGAATGGAAGATACAGGCTTTCGTGAAGGGGGATAGTCTGATGTTCGAGATTGTCACATTTAAGGATTGGATCCCCGTCGCGGAAGAGCTGCTAGATGAGTTGGAGGAGATTATGGGGTTGTTGGTACGGAGGCCGAATGAACGACTTTTTGAATAGGGGGTTGGGTTTCTAAGGAGATGGTATTTGGGTGCATGAGAGCATGAGAGCATATAACTGAGCATATAACTTGAGATTCGAGTAGATATTTATTTTGTGTTGTTAGTCTATCTTTCTTTTTGTAGAATTTGGAATAGGTATCTTAGATTTTGAAATTCATGCTATATATTTATATTTTGCTGTTATCTTTCACTTTTGTATATAACCTCACTTATCAAACAACTAACTATGTCAAAATAAAGCTCTCTCTCTTTTTAACACATATTTATAATTAAAATATGGAGAGCTTATTTCAGCAAGGTCGAAGGCCCTATAGTCCTACCGGTGGGCCTAGTATTGACCCTAAGAATAGAAGCCTAATTAATGGAGGCAACCTGCTGTAATCTGTTAGTCGGGGCTGTTTAAAATATTTTTGGTGTTCTATTATAGGCGGCGCTTGGCCGAAATGCGCTGAAACTACCCGAACTAACAGTAGGATCACCTATTCACCCCTTAACGCCGTACACTCTTCCATCGTTCGGGCGCTTACATAGTACTATCAAATACACATGACTCTCGGTATTTCTGGAAGATACGTACCTGGTAAATAGGATTGTATTTTCGAACAAGGTGAGCAGTTCTAGGATGTTAAATAACCTCATGCAGGGAAGCCTCTTCGGTTCTATCTCACCCAATCAGGCGGATGAATAAACAATCCCTCTCTTCCTCTTTGGCAGAAAGCACATGTATCTCTTTTCTAGAAGTCAGCCTTCCGAGCTCGAAATTCCTACGTACCTAGTACCTATTTAGTAATACGCCCAAGGACTTCTGAACTACATGTGATTCCGGATTTGTAGCACACGGGACGGACCCGCCATCTCTTCGATGCTTTTCATAATCTCTATCTCTCGTGGAATAATCTTGATCGAGTGATTTGGAAATACTTTATTTATTTTTGAAATCTTATGTATAATGCCCCGTGGGTCAATTAGCCCGTAATAGAATAGACACAAATACCAAACAAATAATAATCGGCAAGCTTGAAGGGGTTGGAAGTCTAAAGCACGTTGCCCAAATCATATCCAGTCCGCCGTTGAACCATTAACCCAACACCGTTCGACGGTATCTACTGAACGCCATGTAATTTAAGTCTCGGGTCATCTCTTACTGACATTGTTGGCTTATTATATTCTTCCTGCGTAACCGGGCTTGCCATCTCTCGCCTTCCTGTTCCTGTACATGTCTCGGTAGTTGTATCGTTCGTATGTACCGAATGCGTAGAACCCAACACCGACTACAAGCCAGATGCTGGTAATGATCAGACCAACCGGGAAAATTAGGATGTTGACTCCAGGCAGCACAAAAGCGACGGTGCCATTGCGTAGTCCGGCGACGGCTTCGTCGACAGCCAGGGAAGCGAGCGAAACGTCGGACATGACGACTTCGTTCGAGAAGATACCGTTGACGAAAGCGGCCTCGTTGGAAGAGACGTTCGTGCTGACTTGAGGACCGGTCGGACTCTTGCCAGTCAGTGTGACGATGGGCATCACCAAGGCTTCTAATACTCCCCTATTGAATTGTAAGCATTTACGGCGCAAGAAGCAACGTGTGACAGGAAAGATCTACTTACATTGTCATGGGTTCGGCCATTTTGGCTTTGTCTATTTGGCCTACGAACATATATGTCTGGAGAACTGTAGGTGCCGCAGTCTGTCGTTTACCCACGCCGGAAGTTGTTTGGTTGGTCGAGCTAACCGGCGAGACGGAAGCTCCAGAATACTGAAGCCCAACAGAGATCTCTTGAGGGGGTATGTTCTGGAATGCGCCGGAAGGTGTTGATACTTGGAAGAGGCGTAGGTCGGCCATGAATGTGCCGGCGTTCGTGTCGAGACTGAAAAGATTGTAGCAGACGGCCGTCCCCGAGGGATTCGTAGCGGCGCCGAGTTGAGAAAGCGCGGTTTGGCAAGCTGCTAGAGTATCGGTATTCCATTGTGTCAAATTCGTATCCGCTGTCGTCAAAGTCTGCCGTCTCCGTAACGAATCGTCATCCGATTCCACATCTTCAAATCTCGTCTCCAGCGTCGTCGCCCTCGGAGCCAACATGCCACCCATTGCGTGGTTCATACCACTAGCGAGTGCCGACGAGGCAAACGCCAACGAAGCCAGAGCTGCACTTTTGCAAACCATTTTGACGATAGGCTTTTCGCTGTATCGTAGATTATATATTCGAATAAGATAGGTCGGTACCTATTTATGTTGTGAACGTGAATTAGCCGGCCGGCGGTCGAAGGATATGCTGTATCTGTAAAGAGCGTATGGAACCTGTCCGTCTCGTAGCTGTGCAACTTCGCCGTGAGCGGGGGACTCGAATAGCGGCGATCAGATTAGAGATCTGACGAGAGAAGAGAAAGAAAAGAGGGACCTGCCCGATGGGAAGGAGAGGCGGCTATGTTTTGTTTTGTTTGGTTCGACCCAAGTAAAGGAGAGAAGAGAGTAAGGAAAGCGACTGGATATCAGCTCGATATCTTAGAATGGATACTATGAGACAAGTGGGGTCTACGAAGACACCCCCAAAACCGATCAATCGCATGACGGTGGGTCGTCTAGCGATCTTGCTCGGGCGGCTTAGACAGATCAAGATGCTAGGCCTTGTGTGGTCCTGGTGCGGTCTTGGTGTGGTCCTGGTATGGTTGACCCCCAATACCACCTATGAGAGATTGGAACCTAGAACACGAGCTGTCGTAGTCCTTGTTCATTATCATGCTCTCACACTACCTATGGTACAGATCTGTACATCCTGCGACAGTGAGTCTCATGGTTATGACACAGACGCTGGAACGTGGAGTTGAGGACTCGTACGCATAGGAGTAGCAGGTGGTACCATCAAAAGAAGATATTCTAGTATTCTAGCAATTCTAGACATAAGAAATGAAAAGCCAAGCAATGGTACGTAGTAGTGGCTAGTGGATATTTGCTGAAGAAGTTGCATTTGCCATACATAGTACATTGTAACGGCGCGAAGACAGCCAATAGGAAGCGAAGAATAGATGCACCGGTACGCCATTCCCGAGATTTTTCGTCATAGAAAATTCGCTTAGGTGCCTATCCTCAGTACCTACTCAGGACCAGGACTCAGGACTGACAGGACTGGCTGCGCCCGGCGAAGGAACCGAGACCATTTCACAATAGCGCGTAGGTTCTCAACTTCTCATGAACCGTTCAGCCAACGACAAGACATAGGATTGGACAAGCTCTGACGCTCAGATAATTCTAACATTTTCGTGTCGGATCGCCTGACGATGCAACGATACAACGATGCGACGATACTGAAAAAGGAGAAGGTTTCGAAAAAACCGGACGCCAGTGAGACAAGAAGCGTGGCACTACCGTTAAGTGAGCCAATCAATTATCGGCTACAGGTCCGTGAAGACCCCTAACATGACCCCCTGGACCCCCTGTCGACTCATCTTAGACCGCATCTTGAGCCTCGAAACCTCGAGTTCCCCCTGTTCATTTTGTTACAGCCAAGCATCAGACTTCGATTTTCATCAGGGTATTGATTCATCGAGCAACCTAATGCAAGACCTTGCCATTTCTATCCTATTAGGTATCAAGCAAAAAGATGAAAAAGACGAAAAAGACGAAAAAAAATAAGAAAAATAATAAGGCGACCAGATTCATCGCAATCTTTAGTTGTGTTATATCATCAAGAGGCATCTTCAAAATAAGTAAATGAGAAACTCCGAGAAACATAGTAAGAGAACCAAAACTTCTACCGTATTTTTCACTAGAATAGGTATTTTGACGCACGATCCTCTAAATTCAGAGCTCCGAAATCGACTATTGAGTATCTTTTGAAAGATGACGGGAGCTACTCAGCCGCGACGCGCTTTTCCTTTAATCCTCCTTCTCGAACAGGTGATGCTCTGCTCGTATCGTACGCCAATTCTAATCCTCCAAGAAAATAGTCATTCGAATTTGGCTTAACTGGATTGAAGGAGTCAGTAATTTCATTCAACTGCTATTATCGGCAGCTCAGTAATGCCACATTAAGAAGGTACAGTAATTGTCGATACCAAAGACCAAGCTTTAGGTGCATGGTAGTCGATTTAACGTCAGTTCCTAGGTAAACTTGCAAGATGAAGCTGTATTTGCGATCCCCGAATAGAGACTTTCCTAGATGCTATTCCCGCGCTGGTGTCGAGTTTACGGGCTTTGCTCGAAAGGCGTGCGCTTACATCGCAGGTTCATTGACAAGAAAACAGCAGTATTGATGACTCATAATAATTGCACCATTTACTCTTAGTCCGACATGTCATAATTAAGGCGTTCGCAAACGCTACTAGACTAGTATAAAGAGATAGGCGTTTGTAGGTAGGTATGCACCTAATCAATAAATCCAGCCAAATCAGCCACGGCGCAAAAATGAAGTCCGCAAACACGGCAAAGACAGCACTGATCGTCATCGATATTCAGGATGGCTTTTTCCATCCGACACATTGGGGGCCTAGCCGCAGCACGCCGGATTTTGAGAAGAATGTTGCCCTTCTACTAAAGGCAGCTCGGGAACACAACAAGAAGCAGGGCGAAGGCACAGGGGAAACATCAAACACCGTAGTTATCTGCCACGTTCACCATCACAGCACCGAACCAAACTCCCCGCTTCGCCCCGGCGCCCAGGTCGAAGTAAACGGCAAACTTGTCGAAGGACTTCAGCCTCAGTCATTCGTGCAACCGCAGCAGGGCGAGCCGCTCTTCATCAAGAACGTCCACTCGTCTTTCGTTGGTACCGGACTAGAAGCCTATCTGAAAGAGCGAGGAGTTAGACAACTCGTTCTTCTTGGCTTGACGACGGATCATTGCGTTAATACAACGACGCGCTTCGCAAACAACCTTGGTGTTGTCTCCGCGACGGACCCGAACGGCGAAATAGACGAAGGCGATATCGTCGTCGCTAGTGACGCATGCGCTACTTTCTCGAGGGGAGAGTTTGATGCGGAGACCGTGCATGCGGTGCATCTTGCGAGCCTAAAGGGGGAGTTTGCACAGGTCGAGGAGACGCAAGATATCTTGCACATCATATTTGGGTGATCTTCTCTTATCTATGGTTGAAATTCCCAGTTCTATTGTTGATTACTGTAGATATCTAGGCTCATATGCTCTCAAGAATTAGCCTAATGGCCTATTCAAACTATCGATCCAGTAATATGCCTTAGAATCCTACCGAGGCGTAATTTATTACCTCGATGCTGTTAAGAAATAACGATATAGTATGCGCTTCGAGATGCACCTCGCAAGATGGGTATAGCGTAAGAAATAAGGAGAGGCGGTAAATAGGTATGTTCATGAAAAGGTAGGTGGTTCAGTTTAGCGAGATACTCGACAGGTACCCTAACCACGAGTTATGAACTTCAGCCAAGAAAGAGCTCGTGGCGAGTAAGTCTTCACCAAATGACCGACATCCGCAAAGACAAGATAACTACCAACAACGACCCAGAAGGAGAAAATGATAGATAATGCCCACGCCAATTTCGCCTTGATAATCTGTGGGAGCAGGAAATGTCGTACGGGCCCGCTTAGAAGTAACCATCCGAAGATAGGAAACCGCGTCGTCGGTAATGCACTCTTCTTCTTGTTTTGGTCAAACTTCTCGATCGTGTCGAGCATCTGCCAGGCCGCCTTGTTGCTTACCCTCTCCCAGGTGGCCTCGCAAGCAAATGTGCGAGCCGCTAAGGCAAACTGTTCACGGGTAATCGTGTCATGGCCGAGCTTCAACACCTTCTGCACAAAGTCATCCAAGTCGTCAGGCCGGACGAGATATCCAGTTTTCCCATGTTCGATGATATCGCTCGGTCCTCCTTCGTCCCTTGCGATAACCGGAACACCGCTCGCCATCGCCTCTAACACCACAAGCCCGAACGTCTCTGTGATGGAGCAATGAAGGAAGATATCTGCCGAGGCATAATGCGTCATCAACTCCTCTCCAATCTTGAAGCCGGGAAAGATCACCTTGTTCTTCTTCTGGAGCGGCGCGAACATGTCTTTGACTTCTTGCTCGACGACCGAGTTACGATTCCCGCCGACGATGACGAGCTTGAATTCCATTCCCCTGTTATCTAACTCCCTTGCCGCATCAGCGAGGAACGCAAACCCTTTTTCGCCCGCCAATCGCGAGCAGGTGAATAGGATGGGTTCCCCATTCGGCGCCCATTCCTTCCTTAGCTGCTCGCTTCTCTTGGCCGGACTGAAACCCTTAGTTTCGACTCCTCGTCTCAGCACCTCCATCTTATCAGATGGTACGTTGACTGATGTTAGGTACGTCTTGACGAATGTGCTAGGGTAAAATATTGTCTTGACCGACGTATCGCGGAAGAGATAACCCTGTACGAAACCGAAGACTTCATTCGCGATTTTACCTAGCGGCCAGGGAAACAAAAGAGAGCAATACCCGGCTAGGTCGGTCTGAAAATTGCAGATGATGGGCACTTGTAACTCCTTTGTATATTGCCGTAGCTGCAGCATCACTTGAAAGCCCAAAGATGCGGGACTAGCTAAGTAGATGAGATCTGGTGGCCCTCCGAACGTACGTCTATACAGCTCGGAAAGTCGTACGGGATAAGCCACGGAAAGCTCTGGGTTGAAGGGTAACGGATACCCAGATAGGCGTACTTCCTCATAGTAAAATGGACAGTCGACAGGAGAGCTGATCGGGTTGAAGGTGTTCACTTTGGTATGGTTGTAGGGCGCGACCACTGCTACGAGAGCTCCATTAGATCGCAAGTGATCCACTAACATCTTAGTAGTGCGCGATACACCGTTGACAGGACCAAGACTCTCCGTGCATAGCAGGATGCGCTTCCCGCCTAAGCCGGACGGGAAGACGTTAAGGTCGTGAGTTCTCTCTGCCATCGCTACCAAATATCTTGGGACTTTGAAGCTTAAATAAAGCACCAAACGGATAATATTCTTTTACCCCAGTTAAGCGGGTATCTAAGGTCTTTGACAAAGCTTGTTGTAACTAATACTTCTAGGCATGTCAGTCTCCAAGGCGGTAGTTCATAGCGACACACATACCTACGTTGGGTATTTATTAGCTGAAAGATGGACCAGAAGTATTGTAGTCAAGAAAATATGTAGAATAGTTGATGTGAGATGTAAAAGGTGTATATGGGGAAAAGTTGTATGTGGTAAAGGTTCCCAAGGTCAACGGCAGCACAATAGAGATGGGAGGGCAACGTGAAATATCCTCATGATACTGATAACAATAGATATTTGTGGCGAGTGCTAAAGTTGGGTAGAGTTTGTCTACAATCAGCCACAGCTGTATATAGCTTCAAGGTTCGTCGTGACTAGATACTAGTCACTGGTGGTTGAATATGGGGTTCACGGGGCTGATGTGATGGTACGGTAACTTTGAGTCATCTTCACCTTTTTCTCTGCTCCGGGTGGCCACAAGACCAACAGTCCTATCATAGTCACGCATCTCAAGCTACGTGTTTTTGGTAGCTTGATAATGGTAAGTAAGATAAGGTGCCTACTGATTTATAACACCTTTTTCTTCTTTTTTTTTTCTTTTTCCTTTTTTACTCAAATAATTTTATCTGATCTTATTTTTTTTTTCAGGAGTATTTCGGACAAGTGAGTTGAAAGCTAAAAACCGAACGAAGTAACTAACCCGCAACTCAACTAAACGGCTGTAACCCAGCAGCCCAGCTCGACCCTAAAAGAAACTCTAATCTGGTCCGTGGATCTTTCTTCTTCTTTTAACCTGCCTAGTAATTACCCTTTTTGGCTTCCCGTCCCTTCTTCGAATGAACTGGTCCAATGATAAGCTCAGGTGGCAGCACACGCGAAGGAATCTACGCACCAATCTGGTCCAATTAGATTCTTCGTCGTCGGCACATTTTCTTGATGGGAACTCTGTAGGAACCTTGAACAACTTCAGATCCACATCGTACATGGACAAGCTGCAAGAGAAATCCGGGGTCCTACAAACCTTACAGCTTAGCAGTAGGTACCTACCTACCTAGTAGGCATCTAGGTCAGTGATTGGGTTTGTCCAAGATATGATCTTTTTTTTGCAAAGTGTCACATGCACGTTATTATCTGAGGTTATCCAGATTGGCGCAGATTGGCGCACGTCTCGTCTCTATCATGTACGAATTAGCATCCCTGATCACCCCCTCGTGTGTCTGGAAGGCTTATCTGTTGGCTATCTATTCGCGAAAAGCACCTTGCACTACCGTCGTTAGAGTAACCTTTTTTCTACTTTTTACCTTTTTTACTTTTTTTTACTTCTCATTTTCTTCGGCTCTTACCTCCAGATGAGAAGAGAGATTGAGATTTCCAGTTCGTCGTACGGCTGATATATCTGACCTTACGTTGGTAAGGAAAAGGAAGACAAGGTACTTTCAAGCACTGTATGTGTACGGTGATAATCCGGTATACACCTACCCAAGTCCTAAGCATTTATGATGTTATAGTTTCGCCGAGCTACGATATTAAGTAAGTGATCAGATATTCTTGAACGGCTTAAGTTGTCTGTCAGCAGCCAGATACTAACTCGCATCACTAAATCTAGTATTATCGAAATCTCCAAAGTCGAGACTGTCGAGTGACTCTCAAGTAACCTCTTATCCCGTCTACTTCAAGTGTAGGCGTTATTCTGCTATGATATCCTCGGTCGTGAAGTTGTGGGAAGTCTCCCACATCGATTCCCATTCCCACTCTCATCCTCCCCATCCTTTCCCCCGTAATGGGTATGAAGGCAAGGTACCTTACATATGTGTAAACGTTCTTGTCTGGGCTGCGACCCAACCCTTGGTGGATCTTGCGTAGACCTGTATAGGTCTTAGCAGGACATGCATGTTTGCTTCCATGCAGCCCAAGTACGACCGTTATCGCAACTGTCGCAATATATATAGATACCTAGTAGCATCTACCTAGTAGTATGATGCGTAAACATCACTTACCTAGGTGGGTATACTATACTCTACTCTACTCTAATCTACTCAACATGGACTAGGTACTAGGTAGTGAGCACAGTACCAGTACGCGTGGCATCCGTACCGTTCGCCAAACACTATTGTACGTTGGATGGGATGCCACTTGACATATCCATTGTCCCCTGAGACCTGAACTTCCCTGGATTTCCTATCTGACTCTCCCCCCCTCCCTTCTACCCCGATCCGACACAAGTTCGGCTCGTGGCACAAATTTAAGCAGAACACTGGCTCCGCGTCTAGATCCGCCACCTGCGCATGCAACGAGGGATCCGGTAGAAGTTCGACGCGATCGCACATCTATTACTACCTAGGCTAGGTCATATATCATGTACCTTGCTGTTCCTTGCTGTTCTCTCGAGAAGGCTAGCTACTAGGAGGTAAGCTCTTAAACGCCGCATGTGTCTTTCATGGTCAAGTGGCGTTCTGACCCTACCCAAGTCTCGATGCTGTCGTACTTGACCTAGTTTATTCTTATCTAGAGGGTCCCCTTCTCTCAAAATCATCTTTCTCGGCAGCTACTACGCCTCCATCTACATTTTCAGCTGCTCACGAAATCTTATTGCTTCCTGAGTAAGCAGTCACGCTCCCCTTATTTCCAGCTACCTCTTTACCTTTTTACTATTATCTTACGACAAGATAATAACGAACTTAGAACTTACCTACCCAGTACCTCCTTAGTCTGACGTGCGACTTACTCGTATGTCTATTTTTAAGGGGAGCTTTAAAGACGCCGTGACTATTGATTTCTTGAGTTCTCATCATCACAGAACGAAAGTTTCAAAGAAGAGAAAAGGCGGTCTTATAGCTTCTATAATCGATTTAAGATTCAAATTCCCCGGACTATCACTTTATAAAGGACATCCTCAAACTATCGCCCCTAATACTCGACAATATTTAAGCGCCATGGGTTCTGTCCAAGTATCAGCCACGGAAGCTGAAGAAGTTGTTGCATATGTTGATGGTGCTTCGACAGCTCCGACCACTCCTGACGAAGGCTCAACTTCTAGTCCTTTACTTGCTGCTGAACTGACAGCCGATCTTGAACGCGCCGGCCTACCTAGAGTATTGAATTCCGCCATGGCAGACTTAACGCGTCCTATCTTGAACATATGTTGTGTGGGTGCCGGTTATGTTGGTTAGTTGTCCTGTCCCCTGCCCTCTTAGCACTGCTGCGCATTGCCATTACTGCCAACGTATTATTATTGTCATTATGCGCCTAGAAACTAAATCGTGATGTAGGCGGTCCTACTGCTGCGGTTATTGCCTTGCAAAACCCACAGCTTCGTGTTACTGTTGTCGACAAGAATGTGCAGCGAATCCGAAGATGGAATTCGGCGCATTTGCCCATCTACGAGCCAGGACTAGGAGAGATCGTCCGCATTACCCGCGATGGATCTAGAAAATGTTATTTTTTCAACCACCCGGAGAGCGAGCAAGTCTTCAACTGCGACCAACTGCATCATAGCAACTGGGCAGTTTTACCAGAGAGGCAACCGAACTTATTCTTTTCAACACAAGTAGCGCGGACTATTGCGGAGGCAGATATCGTCCTCATTGCGGTCAACACGCCGACTAAGACAAGAGGCACTGGAGCGGGAATTGCTACCGATATGACTGCTTTTGAGGCCGTTACTAGCGAGGTCGCCCAACATGCTCGGCCAGGGATTATCATTGTAGAGAAGTCAACCGTTCCATGCAGGACAGCCGATCTTGTTCGAAGAACTGTAAGATAAAGTCTACTATTCACTGGTTTGAATACCTATGAAGGCGTGAACTTGGTTGGCTAATCATCCCAACAGATGGCGGTTCATCGTCCGAACGTCCACTTTGAAATCCTGTCCAACCCTGAATTCTTGGCTGCCGGTACAGCGATGAAAGATCTCATGTTTCCCGATCGTGTACTTATCGGATCTTCGACGACCGCATCCGGCCGCTGGGCCGCCGAAGCCTTGGCAGATGTCTATGCGGCATGGGTTCCGCGAGAACGCATCGTCACCACTAACGTCTATTCATCGGAGTTGTCTAAGCTCGTGGCCAACTCCATGCTGGCGCAGCGAATTAGCAGCATCAACTCGATATCTGCCATCTGCGAGAAGACGGGAGCGAATGTCGACGAGATAGCGGCGTCTATCGGTTACGACCCTCGAATCGGCGATAAGTTTCTCAAGGCAGGCATTGGCTTTGGCGGGAGCTGCTTCAAAAAGGACATCCTTAGTCTAGTCTACTTGGCCGAATCTCTCGGTCTCGAGGAAGTAGGCGAGTACTGGCGACAGGTGGTCAAGATGAACGAATACCAACGCGATCGATTTTCCAGGCGAGTGATCAGCTGTCTAAACAACACATTAGTGGGCAAGAAGATCACCTTGCTCGGATACGCATTTAAGGCCAACACGTCTGATACGAGAGAATCGCCCGCACTCGAGGTCGTCAAGACCCTTCTCGAAGAGGGTCCTAGGGAAATTGCTATATTTGATCCGTGCTGTAACCCCGTGGTTGTCCGAGCTGAAATCAAGGAACTTCTTGACGGCAGAGCTGCACTGAAAGAAGACGGAGGTCCGATCGAGATTTATTCGAGTCCTTACACCGCCTGCGACGGTACCCATGCCATCCTCATAACGACTGAGTTCGATGAATTCCGGACAACACCATCCACGAAGCTGTGTAAGATGTCCTCTGTGAAAGCGAAGCCTACTGTCAAAATAGAAAAGAAGAGAGATATCGATCCTCGACCTATTATAGATCTCACAAAAGGGCCAACAGAGACGGAGATTCTAGCTATCCACAAATATCTCCTGAGTACTACCGCCCCGGTACCTGATAACGACCCTTTGCAGCGCTATAAACCGGAACCCAATTGTGAGAGCGATTGTCCTGACTGCGGACTCATAAAGACCAGCGGGTACTCGACAGCAGGAAACTCGGGCGAAGATCGGCCCAAGGAAAGGCTTGATTGGAGCAAGATCGCCTTCAATATGAACAAGCCCAAGTGGCTGTTCGACGGCAAGGGAATCGTGGATGCCGACCAATTATCGACCTTATACGGCATTAAAGTAGAGAGCATTGGGCGTTAGTTAGATGGCGGGCGATACGGATACCATGTGCATTTATACTGATCTCGTTTTGGAGGGGTTCATTTCTGCATTGCATATGTACCTACCTGAGGTACCACCGGGGGCGGCAGGTCGTCTCAACTGGATTTCCTAGGTAAATATAACTTATATGGACTGGATATGACTCTGTAGACTCTTACTACCTATGTTATCCTCCTTATTTCAGATTCAGCACCCCCTTTTCCTTTGGGTGGAATAACAAGATTCTCATACTCCGGTGTTGAAATAGCGAACCATTCTCATAAAGAGAGGTCTAATAGGAAAACGAATTTATTAAAACAGTTGTACTAAACGATTTTGGGTCTTTGAAATGTTGCTGATGTATCGAGTTAGGTAAAGGATTTGAAGTTGACGTAATGCATACCTAGCATAGGTACACTGAGACATGCGACTAACTTAGTCCCTTGAGCTAGGGGTTATTATTAGATCTTCCATTAGGTACTAGGTAGGTAGGTATCCTTTCTTTGTCCTCCCTGTTCTCGCGTAATACTCACCCGATGAGTCGGAGAAGCGGGAAGCGGAAGAGAGCGCGCGTCGATCGTGGCGGGCATAAATCAACAGCCGATGAAAGCTCCCGAATAGTTAGCCAGAGAACACCGAAAACGAACCTCGGTGAAATCCTATTTCGTCACGATAATAAAATAAACCCAATTTATTCATTCGCTTTATTAATTTCCTCGTGGTTAGGTACTAGGTAGGTAGCTCCGTTAACGGACACAGAAAAAAGGAATAAGAAGATATACGCAACACGAATTGCACGAACGGGCGCAAATGATCCCATTCGATTTTGATCCTTGAACATCCTCTCTTACCTAGCTACCCCTCTGCCCCTCCCTCCCTCCAAGATGGCGCGTCCGCGGAGTGCGCTTCTACGGACAACGGTCCAGCTTTCACACCGATGGGCTGTGCCCTGCGTGCGACGGCAATATAGTGCTGCCAGCGCCACGATCGCCTCGACCTCTAGATTTAAGCCATGCCTTGTGCGATCATACCGGTATTACTCCACTGAAGCACCCGCGAAAGCGCCACGGGGCGGTTCTAAAGTCTTCAAGTCCGCGGACGAAGCTGTCGCAGACTTGAAAGATGGCGCTGTTGTCCTCAGCGCTGGTTTCGGGTTATGCGGTGTTGCTGGTACGTAACAAACGAAATAGCCGCTGTACGAAGCAATACGGTTCTCAATCCAGCATTTCTTGAGTGAAGAAGATCCGGTTCATATTGCTAATACCTAATACGTATAAATTGCTAACGGCGAAATCGCGCAGAAACTCTCATTCAAGCGATCCATAAGAAAGGCCTTAAGGACCTGACAGCCGTTTCCAACAATGCCGGCTCCGGCGACCACGGCTTAGCTCTTCTCACACAAGATGGACGATTGAATCGCATCATTCTCTCATACTTAGGATCGAACAAAGAACTCGAGAAACAATACCTTACGGGAAAGATAGCTGTCGAGCTATGTCCGCAAGGTACGCTAGCAGAGAAATTGAGGGCGGCTGGTGCTGGAATTCCGGCGTTCTATACGGCAACGGGTGGGAAGACTTTCATCGAAACAGGCGAGATACCCGTGAGGTTTACCCCTGAAGCTGTTCTTGAGAAGGGCAAGCCGAAAGAGACGAGGGTTTTCAATGGCAAGTCTTATATTATGGAGACGGCGCTTCCCGGCGATGTAGCTATTTTGAGAGCGTGGAAGGTTGACGAAGCTGGAAATTGCGTATTCAAGTAAGTCTATCTCAATTGTCACTTTTAGTCTTTTCACACAGTACATGATACTAACGTGCGCTCGCTATTAGACACACAACGAAGACATACGCAGGTCTCATGGCCAAGGCAGCCCGCATAGCCATAGTCGAGGCAGAAAATATTGTGCCCATTGGGTCTATCGATCCGGACGTAGTCGACTTACCCGGCATCTTCATCGATCGCATTGTTCCGGCAACGGCACCCAAGAACTTTGAAGTTTTGAAAGTAGCGCCACCCAAATCAGACGAGTCCGCTTCTGGCAAACCTACCACGCTTGACTCACGGAATCGCATCGCCCGCCGTGCGGCGAAGGAGCTACTAGATGGATACTACGTCAACCTCGGAGTCGGCATCCCAACATTAGCTGCTTCGTATCTGCCCGAGGACACCAAAGTTTGGCTGCAATCTGAGAACGGAATCTTAGGCATGGGCCCATACCCGGCGACGAAAGAAGACGCAGATCCGGACCTAATCAATGCGGGCAAAGAGACGACGACACTTTTACCGGGAGCATCGACATTTGATTCGGCCGAGTCTTTCGGTATGATTCGGGGCGGCCATGTTGATGTGTCGATTCTGGGCGCTTTCCAGGTATCGGCCTCAGGAGACCTCGCCAACTATATGATTCCCGGACGCGTATTCAAGGGGATGGGCGGCGCTATGGATCTTGTGTCGAACCCCGATCACACCAAGATTGTGGTGGCTACGGAGCATGTCGACAAGAAAGGACGGAGTAAGATCGTCCAGGACTGTCAACTGCCCCTTACAGGTAAGGGTGTCGTTAGCACCATTATCACAGATCTAGCCGTCTTCCAGGTTGACCGTATCAATGGCGGTTTGACTCTCACTGAGATTGCCGAGGGTGTTGATTTGAAAACTGTGAAGGCCAAGACTGATGCTGAGTTTGAGGTCATAGATAATCTAAAGACATTTTAGACATGAAGAGATGAGAAGAGAAGAGGTGGGATGAGATGAGAAGGAATAGGCCAGGGGATATCTATTGTATATACACAGTGTAGAGGTAGGACTGGCGATTAGGAGCATTTTGATGTATAAACAAGCGTCTTCGTTGACAGGTACCTAATATGACTGTACCTAGCTTAATTCGTTACTATTTCTCGCCTATTAAGATGAGATAAAGATACCTAGTGGACACTTGCCTAGGAAAGTAAACAATACATCATCTCGTGATCGAGACTTTTGTGTACATGATATATGTAGATACATTTCATCCATCATCCATTCTCCAGAACTCGTACCAGCGCTTCATTCTTCTCATCTCGTCTCACCTCCTTCTCATAACTTCGGCCGTATTCCAGGCGCAAACGTAGTACCCTCACCACTAGTAATCACAGTCACCAACTTATCAATATTCTCCAACAACCAAACATTCCCATCCTCAGTAGCCAACCACGGGCCACCCTCCACGGGCTCCTCGCCCTCGGCATGCGCACCCCCATTCTCGTACGCCTTGCGCAGCCCGAAGACGTGCGACACAACCTGCGGCCCGCAACCCGTTTGCGCGCGCAAACACGCAACGGCCACCAGCGAAGTGAGCACGCGACCGACCTTCGCCGGCGCATTTGCGCCCCGTGGGTTCGACAACAAGTTCGAATAATGCCCGTTAAGAATGTGCACGGGCAAGTCCGGATGCGACTGGGCTAGCCTATCGAGAAGCTTGCGCTCGAAGCCGAGGTACACGGAGTCCCAGAGGGCGAGGCCGTCCTTCTTGCGGATTTCGAGGTTATCCGTTGTTAGCTCGCGCGTTGGCGTCGTGCTCAACGCGGATGCGACATCTTTTGGTAGGCTGGCGTAGAAGGCGCCAAGCGTGTTGATGCTCCGCGGGATGCCGTTGAAGGATATGCACTTGAGCCCGACTTCGCGGATTAGCTCGGCGTTTTGGGCCGGCGTGCGCGGTGAGTCTGGTGTGGGCGTTGAGTTGGCGAGGTTAAAGATTTGTGTCATGGCCTCAGGGCAGTTCAGTGTTGCCGAGACGGCGGTCTGGTGTTTTGTTTAGTCGTTTGCTTCTTTGAGGAAGAAAAACAAGTAAATTTCACCTACCGACAACGTTACCCAGGCGGGTAATCCAACTTTCCTCTCTGCTGCATCACTCGCGAATTTCGTCAACGCCGTTTGCACACCTGCTGACGAGGGAGTGTACCACGGACTCGCGTGGCTGGCATTGATGAGCGCCTTGACGGTATTTGAAAGCTTTGACATCTTTGCTCTCTCTGATCGTTCGTCGACTTTGCTTGCCGCAATTGTCTTTCAAACAAAATCCGACGTCATCAGCTTATGAATTAAATATTCTACTTGTCTCCTAGGCGACCTTAGGTGGATAATTCATGTACCTAAGGTGTTCGTTATGAATGTTCGTTACAAGGGAGCTGTCACCTTGTTGATTCCGAAAGTATGCCGCGGTAAAGATCCCTGAAGAAAGAATTCGGTGGTTCAAGAACCCCCGAGATCTCATTCATATCACCTAAAATATCCTAGCTTTGGCGGCTTGTTTTACTTACAGCCCACTATATCGAGGCGCTAATTCAGGAACAAATGGCCCTAGAAATAACCAGTTAATAGCTGCTGGGGTTCCATCCATTAGTCCTAGTCTTCGATCCTCGGGTAATATTTATGATGCCGGTAACACATGTGCATGCTCACGAGAGTATCATGTGTTTTTAGATAGAACTTATAAGCTTCAAAAAATGAACTTAAGTAGCAGGATGAAGACGGATTTGAGTATAATATGGGTACTCCTAAATGTTAGCCAAGAAGGCCAAGAGGGCCAAGCTACCGCTGAAGAACCGACAAAAACATCACAACTATAAAGATATTATATTTCCCAGTTGTTACGTAAAGTGTTCAAAACTCCAGGAAACCCCTGAATACCAATTCTATAATACCCATAATCCTATCGTTGGCCTATCGTTAGCCTATACTCAAAAGTATCTCATATAATTCCCATGGATATCTCAGTATATCGTGAAGTTTCATGAAACCATGCGGGTATCTGGTGAAATACCTCAGTGAGGGACTTAAAACGAGACCAACCTTCCCTTTAGACTCATGCCAAGGTAAGTTGGTCCAATTTTTCCTTGCATAAGATGATTCCGTCGTGGCTATATCGTTACCGACTCCCCATAAAACACATGTTTGCTAACCTTCCCCTCATTCTCACTCAGCCCATCGATAATTTATAGAACCAGCTTGAATGCCGGATCACGGTCGTCACCGAACCCGCGGTACTTGTCGTACTTGCCATTCGCCTTATCTCGGTTGATCTTCCAGCAGTATAACACATTACAAGCGACTCTGGAGATTTGTTAGACAACTAGGAGTCTCACGACGTTCGACGGGGTTAAATAACTCACAAGAACCATCCACCACACAGCAATCCCATAATAATGGTGTGGCCTTCATAGTATGCCGGTCCTTGGGACTTCGGGTAAATGAAGACGGCGACGAATCCACCACAGTTCGCAATGGCAAGCTGCAGCGCGCTCGTCGTAGCGCGCTTGTAGTGACCGGCAGAGTTCTACGCGGTTTATTGTTAGCACGTGGATGGCATTATGCACGGACATGGATTGAGGCGTTGATTGAGGCGTTGATATCCTCGAGGGGGTGCTAAGGAAACGACTTACGTTCGAGAGCCAACCCAGAACTGGTGGCACGCTACTGTAAAGACCGGTAGCCATGAGGAAAGTCATGCCGTATTTGACTTTATCGTTCTTCGTGTTAGCAATCACACCGTATCCAATAATCGCCAACGGTAGCGAGCAGAGCATAACGGGACCTCTGACACGGAATCGATCGGAGATAAACGCGGTAATGACTAGTCATGGTAAGTCTCATATCAATAGCAGAAAACCACCAGGTGATATGATATACATACCTGTGATTACTGAAGCCACCGCGTAGGGGATAACGGACCACAGCTGAGCTTCGTCTGCAGTGTATCCTAATCCTGAAATGATTGTCGGAAGCTAATGGTTTATTATTAGAACAACATACCAGAGAAGAGTGGCTAAGTGATATATCACTTACGAAGAGACCGAAACTGTAAAGACCACTAAGAATACCGAAGTATGCACAGGCTGTGAACCAAGTCTGCAGACTGAAGACACCACGAATCACCTCAGACCAGGCGAACCTCTCAGAAGCCTCCCTGAAATTTCGTCAATACAATGTCATATCAAATGCAATGGGGAGTGGTCAAAATATACTTTTCACGATGGTTGCCGTCGCCGGTACCACTGGAGGCATGAAGCCGATTAACAGCGAATTCACGCTCTTCGGGAGTCAGGAATTTAGCCGAAGCGACACCGTTAGGAAGCAGGAAGTAAGCAGCAATTCCGACGAGGGCCGTCTTTGAAATTGTCAGCATTTATTCGCTGGTCGCGTATCGCAGAATGGACAGCAACTCACGAAGAGACCCTCAATGACGAAGATCCATCTCCACTTATTCAGGCCACCCCGAGTGCCTATCTCAGCTATCCCACGAGCTAATAGGCCTACGATGCGTCAGATTTGATCTTGAACGACGAGATCTTCTCATTAGGCAATTTTAAAGGAAGGACATACCTCCAAATGCGCCTGACAAGGACGCGGCTGTGTAAAAGACGCCGATGCGCAGGGCGAGTTCACCTCTCGTGTAGATGGTCGACAAATATAGGACCTATGTCACCTGTAAGCTACAATATATTCATACCTAACTAATAATATTGAAAGCAGGTCACTTACAATTCCAGGTAGTAGACCACCTTCGGTAAGTCTGCATCGTGCGAATCAGCAATTGGTCTTCGCAAACGAGAAGCTGCCCCTGCTATGCAAGGAGTGAAGCCGATTGGGAAGCGGAAATGAACAAAGCAAAGGTGGTGAAACAGTCTCGGATGCAGGAGGAATGAACTGACCCAAGAAGCGCACGAACGCCAGCGAAGCCCGCAAAGTTCTGTACGAATCCAAGACACATAGCCGACACGCCCCAGAAGAAGGTCAGGCATGGTAGCCAGATCTGAGGCGTGAGCTTCTTGAGGATCAGGTTACTCGGGATCTCGCTGAGGATGTACGTCGCGTAGAAGACAGCGAGACCTTGATCGTACTGGTGGTCCGTGATGCCGATGTCCCCCTCGAGATTGTACAGCCGCGCATTTCCCACGTTGGTCCTATCCAGGAACGAGCAGAGGAACAGTACTGCAAGAACCGGAAGGATTCTATTTTCTCATGATTAGAATCCATCACGTGTTGTCGAGTTTTATTTTATTTTGTAAGTATCTTTCTTCCTTCTTGAAATCTTTTTTTCTCGTTTTCCAAAGAGAGAAATAAAAGCGAAAGGAATGGTTGGACGGAACCTCGTGTCTAACTTCCACAGGACCCTACGCGTCAGGTTCTTCTCGGTAGAGCTAACCTGGATCACGCTCCCCTTCTCGAGCTCCTCCACCGTCGCCTTGTTCGACGACATTTCGCCGGATTCTGAAGACGGCATCGTTCTAAGCTGTTCCTCTTTTCTTCTTTCCGTGTCGCAAACCGAAGAGGAAAAAAGAAGAATGACGGAAAGAGGAAAGTTAGGTGGATTGTTCTGTTATTCGGGACACCGTACAACCGACCTTTAAAGCTTCGCAAAAACCCAGTCGCACCAACAGCCAGGGTAATACAACTAACAGGTCAGCACGTCGAGGAACCGTGGACATTGAACTCCAGTCATGTTGCGGGGGAATTAGATTACTACATTATTGGTTACCTTTTGCGATAGTTGGGGGGGAGCCAGGGGGAGAACGGCAGGCCGTTGAATCCATCGAAATTGGCGTGTGGGGTAAGTAAAGCCCTTTGTCTTGGGCTGTTCTTGGGCTGTTCTTGGTATCGCGGACAGTAAGCTGTTGGTCTGTTGGTGATCTTCGCAGCTAATCAAGATACAAGCATTAGCAACGCGGAGTCGCTGCGGGGGACAAGTACCAACTTCCTCTGCCAATTTGCGGAGTTTGATATATCCCCGACGGCTGACGGCTCTTTGACCTAATCTGAGGAACAGGGGGGACCAGGGAACCGAATTCATTACTAGACAAGACAGACAAGAGAGAGAGGCTGACTGGTCAAGCGTGTGATTTGTCACTTTCGTCAGTGCCACCACATGATAAGCTCCGCGTGGTGTGTGTGATCGAGAACGCAAGGGAGCAGTAAGAATGTTGCCGCGTAATGCTCCTAACCAATGACTACGCTCGATAGAATATCTCACAATTCCAGGGTCCTTATTGTACATACAGCGTATATTGGCTTGGCCTCAACGAATGTGCCCCTGTCAGTTGCGATAGGGAAAACTCGTTACATCGGGCGCCACAGTGCTGCGCTACGGACGATATCCTACATCTAGGCTGCATTGTGGAAGTCTTCGAGCTCTGTTCTAGAAGCTCACCTGGAGTGGGATGTCACTTTTGGGGGGTGGTTTTTTTGGTGTTTTTTTTTTTTTTTTTTTTAGTAAACCTCAGCTCTCGGATTTTATGGTTGAAATGTCTTGAATCTTCGTCGACGCATCCAAAACGTGTCTGCAACATTTTGTAGCATCACCTGCGAGAAGGGTCCTGTCAGAGTGTAACCATTTAAATTTCTGGTCTCTTCTCAGGAGACATTGAAAATCTTAAGCCTGGTATAGAGACCGGCATATAGTAAACAATGCATTGAACCGGGATTATCCAAAAATCTTTCCATCCCGTTTCCTGTTTCCTATTTCCAACACCATGCGATGCTCTTCCCTGTGACCCCTCGTGAACGCCCAAGTGCCGTGTACTCATGTCGTAGATATAGAATTTATACATTCACGTCCCGAACGTTGACCAGTCCATCCAGTCCAAGTCAGCACTTTGAAACTGAAAATCTTCCCAGAATGCGTTAAGCCCAATGTCGGTACTGTGGATAGCTTCATCTAACTGGTTTTCGTTAGACATCGTAGAGAACAGCAAGTAGTCCGGCGGTAGAGTTGTCGCCGGGACTTGCATTTGCATTGCTCCGGGGTGATTGGCCATGTGGGCTGCGGCCAAGTCAGCATAAATAGGAGCGTTCTTAGCCACCTCTCCATTTGACTCCGGAAGAGTCTGAGTATTTTCCGAGGCCCGCGATGCATATTTTAGTATCTGCCTCAGTTGACCGGCGAATAGACAAGAAAGACCTTTCCTTTGAATTGGGGTCGATCCTATCCTTTCTAGTACATCCGTAGTCTCTGCTATTAAAGCCCTAATACTAGGGGCTAGGCTGGAGCCCCTACCATCAGCAACAGTACTAACCCTAAGCGCGAAACACGCGGCAAAGGATATCATGATGGCTGTGTTGTTAGGCATGGATCTTAACTGCCCCTCGCCTTGAACGGCTACCCTCAAGACATTCAGCGCAGATGAGAGGCCAGCAGCGCGAAAGAAATGCCGTGCCCCTGTGGGAGCAGTGCTATGGTTGATCACCGAACTGTATAGAGATAGCCGAGTATGGGAGGCAAGGATCTCGACATATGGAGGTAATGAGAGTTCTACATTGGTTAGCCATACTAGTCGCCCTTCATTTTTTACCTATAGAAAACTCACTTTCACGGTCTCCTAATTGTACGGGCCAAGTCTGGTACCATCTATCGAAGAAAAGAGTGATTTCGCTTTTGACTCTATGGTCGCTTTATGTGAGCACACCTCTTAGCTGTGAGCACCGGAAAACATACCTATCAACGACAGATGATTCGCTATTGCCATTAACATAGCTGTCGCATATTGCCCTTACTTTTGTAATTATGTTCGTCTATGATGAATATCAAGTAAGCCTATTAGTCTTTCGTCTTTAGGTAAACGAGGGTGAATACCAGATCTCGCCTTAAAACGGCGACAGACACAATTGAGCCATCCCATCTATCTGCTAGCTCGCTTAGATGCCACTGGTCGCAACTCTCAATGAGCGGCGACATTGGTAAAACGTAATTCCTTCCTCTCGCGAGGCATACACTATAAACAGGATTAGTCGACTATTTGTAAGCGAAACTTTGTGATCTTATTACCCTCTTTCGAGAACGAAAAGAGATAGCCAGGCGCGTTCTCTTCTTCTCAAGAGCCTTTGGCCGCTCGGGGAATCTGGATCAAAATCGCTAAACCCATCTATATTGAGCGCCTTTCGGCCAGAGATGCAATCAGACGTAGCAATGGTATCTCTCGGGCTCCGTGGTTCCGTAGATGAAGGCAAAATGATCTTATTAAGAGATAAGTCCAAGGCTATTGTTAAGGCCATGGAAAGGTAGGTCGAAGTCTCGTCATCTGCCCAATGCTCACCAGCTGATATCCATGGTATATTAACCATGAAAGCCAGGACGATCTCTACGGATTTATAGCGCTTTGACATAACAAGGCCAGCGAGTTTTTGTCGATGGTTTGAGAGTCTCTTATATAATGATTCCATAGAGGGTGAGAATAGTGCGGACGCGGCAGCTATTGAGGTCAATAGGAATGCTGAGCGATTTCGAACAAATTGTACCGTGTGCACCACAGGATCAATTCCCCAGCGCGTATGTGAGAGTTTTTCGTAGAAACTGGAGTGGTGTCGGTTAGTATCAAAATTATACGAAGGCGAAGCAACAAAAACATACTAGGTAAATAGTGCTTCGGTCTCCGCAAGTGTGATGAGACCTAATTCAATGGGGTCCAAATCCTCGCCGACATCTAGTCGTGCTTGAAAACGGCCAAAGAACTTTTGTAAGTCATCGCCTTCTCCAGCAGTACCCCGATTGGGGGCAGATTTGGGAAATCGTCCCGTTCCGTTTCCTTGCACCTGTGGCGTTATGGATGATAGTAATTCGGAGGTTCGGGCGAGCAATTGCAGCGGGTTCTCGGCATCATCCAGGCTAAGTTGGTCTTCTTCAATCTTGGTATGTACTGCTGGATCATCACGCGAACAGGTTTGTGAAGGCGAAGTCCCTATCGAGGGAGAGGTTTGCTGAGGAGACAAGGACGCTTGGTCATGTTCCATGCCATTTTGCGATATGCGCCGTGGTAGACCATCTTGGCCACTTAAAAGCTCCCTACTCCTTTCGAGTAGAAATCTCAATTCGGTGGCTTGCTCTGCCGTCTGTACCTGATCGATGGCGCCTGCGTGCGACCTTCTTAAGGCCTGTTCTATCTGAAAAACGGCCTTCTCTAAACCCGAATGTTTGCTATTACAAAAACAATTAGTCAATTGGATTTCGCTCTGATTTCAAAAGGACGACTGGAATATGAAACATTGAATGGATAGGTAGGTATTGGATATTAAATAATAAATAATGAATAATTATTAGATATCAAACGTCAGATCTTACTTCTTTACTCCCTTATGTCGTCCCACATGAAAAAGCGGTGCAGAACACTGAATTGAGCGCTGAGTGCATCTAGTACAGGTGGCAGACCCGCTAGGACGAACACACTTCAGCTTTGATTTCTTACAGTTGAAGCAGGCAGCAAGGCGCTCCTCGTCTCTTGAATCAGTGTCTGACTTCGGCGCCATTCGATCCGATATGGAAAAGCGGCGGATGAGAGGAGGCCATACGATTTAATGAGATGCGAACATATGACGAAAGGGTAGACGAGGTCGCGGCCAACGTCTGATACCAAGATTACCAACTAATTAGTTATTCTTGCGAAGTTCCCGTGAGTCTTGGAGCTTTGGGAGAGCTTTTGGAGAGATTCGAAGGTTCCAAGGTTGTTGGGTCGGTAGAAGCGTCCCGGCCCCGCACTTTTTCCCCTTCTCTTCTTCTTTTGTTCAAGGCTTGTCAGGGGCAGGGGTACCAACGTAGGTTTAGAATGGGGTAAATGTACGTAAATGTACGTAAATTCGAGGCAATTGGCAACTGCGAGTGAATTATTCGAAGATGTACCGCAATAATGTACCCAGGTCCCAGCAGCCCAGTAAATGTTATTCAATGGAGACCTCGGAACGATTGGAGAAGTTGTCACGTGATGACCGTAGTTATATTTCTCAATGAAACATCTTTACCGTCTCCTTCATATCCCGCGATCGGGGATCGTTGGAATAAAAAACCACGCTCTATGGGAACAAACCGGAACATCATCACTACCATCACTACCACCAACCATCCCTATTCGATCAGGTAGTAAGTGTGATACGGGGAACCGGGATTCACTTACATCACACTGTCCCATCCAGACCATTTCTAGAATTACTAAGTTCTGCAATATCCGTCCAACCTTTCTAGGCAATGCTACTGTTTTACCAACTCGCGCAGATCCATTGGCCTCGTCTTCGATATACTTATCCGTAATTGAGCATCGCTTGGTTGCTTACTTCACATTCCTCATTCGGCCTTAACGTTTCGTAGTTAGAAAGAAGAAAACACCAATCCACCTATCGACGGCGCTTAGGATTATCATATACGTGTATACCTACATTACTTATCGAACCAATTTGTCTTTTGTCAAGTAGGTAGGCAACTAAGAACAACGAGGCTCACATACATATACACAAACTCGTGGTCGGTTTAGCTATCCGGATATGAGAACGATTCTCAATGCTGCCGATTACAGTCCTGTGATCATATTATGTAACTCCCTGCAAGACGACTATAAGTTCGGAGCTGAACCGGCCACGCGCAAACGACAAAACTAGCGATTGGATATTCTAGAATGCATGATCCCGACCATCGAGGACTGGTATCGATCACCATCGCTTTCCATTTTCTGTGTCACGCAATACAAGTTTCAGATTAGTCGCGTGAAGTCGGTGTTTAAGGCTGTAGTAAGACGACTAACTCTTACACACACTAGGCACCTAGTAAGAGGCGAGTTAGCGGCTACCGATGCAATTCTGCATATACCTTCTTCCGCTCGCATTACTAGACAAGCGCCACGCATCCTATGAATTACCATTGACCTGCGTTAGCAACTGCATTGATGAAGCTTACTTGTTACCAGCTACCTATCGCGGTAACCAAGTCCGTGGCTGCCATCCTATGTTTTATCTTAGGGCCGAAACATTTTGAAATCGTTGAGGTTTGGGGCTGAAGCCTGAAGGCAAATGTCTCGTCATGATTCCCTCGTTGCCTACCATTACTCTTCCTTGATAGCCGGCTACGTAGCAAGATCTGGACGATCGACACATCCGAGATGGAGCCTCAAAACTACCGGCTCTGCTACTAATTTTCCCTTTCAATTTTCAGTAACGAATGGAGAAATTATTTAGAGTATCGCCGGACGTAGGTCAAAATGACACATTCTGTCTACCAAATTTACCTATCATTACAACACCATCGCAATCTTTGGTCGACTACAACCGCTCCCACAAGGGAATATTGGAATACCTACAAACGAGTTTTATTAGGCACATTTTGCCTTGTCGTGTCAATACTTCGCACATAGGCAAATTGTCTATAGTCAATTATCTTATTATCTAGCGGCCATAGGAATTGTCGATATACCTACCTACCGTAATTATATGTACCTGGTAGCTGAAGATTCCCTCTCCTTTGCGTACCAATGAATATTGGGACGTATGACACTGCCACAATATACTAAGGTTATACTAAGGTGAATCAGAGGCGTCTGTGTTAGTCGGTTAGAATATGCTCCCACAGCTGCTTTGTTCTATAAACAAGCCGTCGGGCAAGAAATTGACCCATGCCGCTAATCAATTCACCATGTTCCCCCGAAATATAGGCGGGTTCCTCGGAATTTATGCACTGCCAGTGCTGGCTTATCCTAAGTCCGTTTACAACCGGTGCTAACACCGCTAGGGAGGCTACAGGCTACAGGCTACAGGCTAGCGTCAGCTCCTGATTTTGTAGGGCTGAAAATCTGAACACTGAGCTGACTCAAGTAATTCCGATCATAATTATCTAAGCATTGTTCTTAAAGCTGTGTGATAACTATACGTAGACTTTCATCATATAAGACAACCTTCGATTAACCATAGATGACATTTCGTAGCATCTCAGAGTGATCAGATTTGCTACCTCTTAAACTCAGAAAACATATCAATACGAGACATAGAACTATATTTCCGCCTTAAGCCATTCCCGACATCACCCCTTTTCTATCAGTTACAAGAACAAAACTGCTTCAGCAGAATGCATCTCATACTTACTGGAGCGACTGGGCTCGTGGGCTCGGGTGTCCTTGATGCTATGATCAAGATGAAAGACATCAGCAAAATCTCTATCATCAGTCGACGACCAGTTCAGATGGCGGAAGACGCCAAGGATCCTCGAATCAACGTCATAATACACAAAGACTTTGAGAGCTACGATTCCGACCTGCTCTCTAAGCTCAAAGGGGCTACGGGGTGCGTGTGGGCCCTAGGCATTAGCCAGACTCAAGTTGGCAAGGAGTAAGTACCTAGAAGTGCAGTCCCAGGGCAAGGGGCTCGGATCACTAATACATCTCGGCCAGAGAATACGTAAAGATCACCAAGGACTATGCATTGGCTGCATCGACGGCTTTCCAGACATTAGCATCGGAACAGGAGCCCTTCAACTTCGTATATATCTCGGGAGGAGGCACCACCACGCAACCGGGAATGTTCACAGCCCTGTTCGCAAGGGTAAAGGGAGAAACAGAGCTAGCACTAGCCGAGATGCGCAAAGTGAACCCATTATTTCACGGAAGCTCTATCCGCGCGGCGTTTATCGATGCAGCAAAACACGACGCCATTAAGTCGTATATCCCGACTCAAACTTTTGCGATTAAGGCTACTGGCGCTACCTTAGGGCCTCTAATCAGATGCGGAATGCCGCAATATTGGAGTCCCACGGCAGACCTGGGACGATTTGTAACCGAGATGGCGATGGGAAAATATAAGGATCAGCTAAAAGCGAGTAATGGTATCCAAATGGAGGGTGAGTTCCCTATACTGGAGAATTCGGCGTTCAGGCGACTAGCTGGTCTTGATCGCAAATGAAGGGAGAGGATGTAGGAGTTTTCACGTCGATTTTTGGGGGGCGTCTATTAATTTATTTACCAAGGTACCTACTAGGTAGGTAAATAGGTACGTACATGTATAGAATATTCACCACCTACATGTACCTGTCTTAGTTCGAAGGGGCGGTATCCTGCCTGTATTTTAGTATCTTTATCCCCTATCTTATTAGTACTCAAAACGCCATCTCGGGTCCGAATCTCCCCTCCAATCCGCAACTTCTCCAACGTGCTTTATTTCTTCTGCTATGGTCTCCCGCCTTTTATTTTCTCTTTTCAACTTTATTCCCAAGATTGTGACAACCACTGCGTTGGCCAGGAGATACGCGAGCGCCAAAGAATGGCCTACAATAAATCTCGGGCCATCAGTAGCACGGTATAATTGAGTCCCTAATACAGCACCTAGGTTTCCGATGCTTATTTGCATAGCGTTACCTATGGCTCTCTTGGTCTGGCCGGACACGTTGATAGCGGGCCACGACAATACCAAAGCAGTAGCCGGAAAGATGCCCCCTGCTGCGAAGAACACGCCGACATAACTGACCCCTGGTCTGCCGATCGGATCGGCGTTACTGAGGAGGATCGCATAACCGATAGCTGCGAAAATAGCGGATCCGCCGATAAAGATCGCTCTTTGGCCGAGTCGCTCGGAAAGAATAGCTATCGTAGCGGTTGTTAGGAATGCGAAGGCGTAAGGTGGCACCGTAAGTAATTGTGCTGTTGCTGCCGTGTAACCTAGATTGGATATAATCGTCGGCTAGGTAAGATAATTAGTTACTATCAAAGGATATGTTGATTTTTCTTGGACATCACATACGAGAAATAAAGACAGCGTATAGAGAGGCAAGCTCATGGTATGAAAGCCTAGACCGTAAAGCCAACAATTTGAATCTTTCAATGCCTCTGCGACGGCTCCCCACGTAAACCGTTCGTCGTGAGTTGCATCACTATCAGCTGCTAAGCGCTGATGAATGAACTTTCGCTCATCTTCGCTTAAGAACTTCGAAGTGTCCGGGTAGTTGTGGATAAATCCATACGCTGCAGCGGCTACGAGAACTGTAAGAATACCCTCCTATTTGAATGAATTAGAAGCTCTTCTAGTAATTAATGACCATGTAGGTTAGGGTAACATACCAATATAAAGATCCAGCGCCATCCATTCGACCACACGATGCCTCCCATTCTACCAATGCCCTGCCTTTGAGTTAGTAATCAATACCGTTCGAATCGAATTCTCCATATACTAACATAAGCTAAGATACCGCCAAACGCACCAGCTAGAGATGCAGCGCTGAAGAAGAGGGATATACGATATTGCCGTTCCCGCCTCTTATACCACATGGAGAAGTAAAACACCACTCCCGGGAAGAGACCACTTTCAGCCTGCTTAGAGTTAATATGGTATATGGGGCTTTGAATCCATAGCCTATTGAGTTTCTCTATTCGTAGAGTAGACCAAATTCGGTTCCATGGCCACATAATGAAAGGATTTATCACATACTGTGGACTTGTCAGTTTCTTCGGAAACGAATAGAGTGACACAACCAAACAATGTGCCAAGGAATGCTTCTATACTCACCAACTCCAAGGAAGAACCTGCTCACGAGAAAGCCTGGCAAATTCTGGACAATTCCGGTCAAAGTTGCAACAACACCCCAAACTATGGTCAATGTCGGCAACCAAATACGCGGTGTCGTACGTTTGAGTATTATGTTGCACGGAATCTACCATCTAGTTAGTACGGGATATTAAGAGACTGCTTTCGAACGTTATATCCTACCTCAAATAGGACATATCCCACGAAGTAAAGTGTTAACCCCGTGAGATACTGGTTCCCGGCTATACGAACAAGTCAGGTAGAGGTCAGCTAATCACGTTTTAGGCTTACTTACTCATATGTACATCGTTAAGGAGACCTTCGATACGAGCATTGCCGACTAGGTAGAAAGAATGTTAACGAACATACCCGATCTTGGACAACTAGCCAAAGGGGTTTGGATTATACCATTGCTTCGATCAAGAAAAGATAAAAGATACAAGACTCCCACCGCGGGCAAAAGTCTGAAGTCTAACTTTCTCAACAGGGCACTCTCATTGATACTAGACCCTCCGGTCTCAGAATCAGATCCACCAGTGTTTTCTCCAGCATCGTGTACAACTGTTTTTTCGGCCATTATACCAAGAGGCGACTTCAATTGTGCGACGTAAGAGATTCTCAGTAGGTGAGATTTAATTAAAAGAACTTAAAACTTTCAAAAAGGTTGGCTATTGGTGTACCTAGATACTAAGGTAGGTAGGTAGTTGAGATAGCTTGTAGATAAACCTGCAAGGCATGTCGACGAGAGCCGTGTCCCTGGTCCATGGCATCATAATGGCAATTACTGACTTAAGATAATCTGTAGCAGACTTATACCAGTTTCAGGGAGATCAAGCCGATGCTGCAACGTCTTAAAGTATCGTGATTGGTGAGTTCGTTGATTCTGGAGGATCACGACATTCTGACCCCGTCTTACGTGACAAGCTTCCCGTTCGCACAGCATGTTATATAATTGATCTCATGCCATATTAGAATCCTGTTATATTTTGGAGGGGTTTTTCTTTGTCTAGTCTGGATTTGTTTTTGATTTCCTTTATGGTGAATTATAAGCCTTACATATATGAATTGATCTATTCACTATTACTTGTTATGGATGTCGATGTAGAAGTTTGCTACAACACATCTCACTATACACCAATTTGCTTCTCATGTGTGTATATGCTCTTATCCGCCAATATTTTATTCCATCATACAACGTCATCCTATCTATGCAACTTTGAGTTTAATTGACAATTGATCCTCAAAGGTACGAAGTAGGTACCTTAGGTAGGGTCCTATAATTACCTAGTAGGTATATATGCCCAGTGGGTTGTAACTTCTTATGTACCTAGGTAGGTACATGATAGGATTTAGTATGTATTGGCTCTTAATCAACCCCTTCTAGAACGATTGATGATAGGTAGCACTTGCGGCTCAAAGGACGTTCTACCATAGGCGAGGGTCAAGCGAGAAGGTATGGCAGGACCTGAATACATTAGGGTCTGTGTACTTATTCGACGTCCCTCTAAATAAGCACATGCGATGCGGGGAATAGTATACTAGGTAGGTATAGGCCGGTACTAGGATTGGGTTTCCCGAAATTCGGGCTATGCACTGATTAGGTAGACATCCATAGATTATTTTCTGTGCCCCTCTACTGCTACTCCAACATTGAACGAACCCTGCATGTGGGCCACTTCTATACTAGTACTGCATGAAGGGCGTGGTCCAATATCACCAATATTTAAAGTCCCAAGTATTGTAGTGGTATAACAATCCATTGTGTCAACTCGTCGAAGTCGCAGTAAGGATCATTCCCAGGGACCTGAGAAAAATTATTCCCACAATGGCACCGGTACCTTGTAAAGTTCGGCATGCTCACCGAGAGGGTATGCTTGCTACCAGCTATCTCTCGCTTCCTGTTGACGAAAAATGCTGACTAGGCTATCTTCGGTAGATGTGCCAACTATTCTCGAATTGATCCGAGAGCTAGCCGACTATGAGCATGAGCTCGATGCTGTCGAAGCAACCGAGGCTACGCTTCTGTCTACTATAGCATTCGCCCCCGACAATGTCGAGTCGACTTCTACTGCCCCAAACACAGAGCCTACATCGCCGTCTAGACCAGCACGGTGCCTCCTCCTATTCAACGAGGAAGGGAAACCAGCCGGAATGGCGTTGTACTTTTACAACTATAGCACGTGGCGAGCGAAAGCAGGTATCTATCTCGAAGACTTGTTTGTTCGACCGACGGAGCGGAAGAAGGGGTACGGGAAGAAGCTGCTGGTTGAGTTGGCAAAGGAGGTAGTCGCCACAAACGGCGGTAGGCTCGAGTGGAGTGTGCTGAAGTGGAACGAGCCGAGCATCAAATTCTACGAATCCATCGGAGCTAAGCCGATGAACGAATGGGTTGGCATGCGAGTCGATCGCGAGGGCCTGACGAAGTTGGCTGGCCTTCTAGACTAAGCGAGTCTAAATATAAAGGCACGTATCATATAACCTTAGACGTCTCCAGTTTTATAGAATTTTAGAAGCTGTCTATGATCAAGTGTCTTTTCTTGTGGGCGCAGATCGTATAGGTAGGCCAACCTCGTTGACACCTTGGAAGAATTGTAGATCCTTCTTTCTAGGGCGAGATACCTTGGTCTGGTGATTGCCCCAAGTGACTAACCATTTTCCCGAGCGAGGATTCTTATCGACAATAGGAGATGCCTCCCAGACAGGAAGATATATTCCACGACGTAGCTTTCTTTGATTTAACACCCGGACACCGATCTTGCGGCCGTGTCCTCGAGGATCTTCATCTTCACCACCACTAAGACTCTTCATCTTTCGAGAATTTGGCCTCTCTATCATCCGCATCGGCTTGGTCACGAGATCCGCCCAGAACGGTAGGTGGTCTGATTGAGGATCGTCTTGGGCGATAAGTTGCGCAACTGGTCTCCTCTTGGGCAACTTATAATACTGAGGGTCAGCTTCACCCCGGGCCAGGGTACCCAACTGATCCCATTCTCCCTTAGGCAATGGAGGCAATAGCTGGCGGAGAATCTGGGCCCAATGTTTCTTTAACTTGTTGCGGGCTAACTTCTTGGATAATGGGCGACCGAAACTGTTCTCGGTTGGGATGGCTTTTCTCGGATCTATAGTTCGGCGCATATGATACGGCAGGTCTTTCTCGCTCCGTTCGGCCTGTGATAACGCAATGGCTTTGACCTTTTCCATATCCCAATTGTCCACCCAGTCGCGGTATTGTTGTTCGTCGACGTTGGCTAGTATGGTTTTCTCGTCCAGCTCGGCGGAGGTAGTAGGAGGGTCGCTGGATAGTTCGGTTTTGCCTAGTAGACGACGTCGTTTGCCGGCCCTTCCTGTTGCCATATAGCATAGTCGTAGCATTCGCTTGACATTGCCATCGTTGGCGGACCGAAAATTTCGTAGATGATGGTGAGCATCTTTGATATAGCGCTTGGGGTACTTTTCATGTTCACAATCGCGATAACGAGCTTTTATGCGCGAAGTTATCCATGGCCTACAGAGAGCAGGAAGGTATGTGGCTTCACGTAGTAAGTGTCTGTAGAGATGTAGAGCATTATTCGGGTGGGGGATTTGTAAGGGCATCGCAATAAAATATGAATGAGACTTGAATTTATGAAATTGGTTTATCGGTTTCGTTATCGAGGAAATAAAATGATTTGATCGGAGTTGAATGCCTACCTAGTAGTACCTATCGATATGTATCCACTTTAGTACACAGGTACCTAGTACTTTGTCATTGCATTCTAGGCAGTCTCGGTGCTCGCTGCCCAATGATACAGACGACGATCGCATCAATACGTAAATGCCCCACTAGTAGACTAATAGCTTCTTACCTTTTATGGTAATCCCCCCTCACTTTAATTACAAAGTGAGCCGAAGAAAAGCGGTCTGTGCGTCGCGTCTATTGTAACTTTGGTTGTAACTTGGGGTACATCCATTTTCCTTTTTTTCTTCCCTCCGGCACGAGTCACGACTTCACGATTACACGATTACACGAAACTGACACGTCCCATATGGCTCGCCTTCTGCCCTCCGCGCAGCGCATCGAGACTTTACCTTAACTGCACTATTCCTAATTCCTACCTTTTAATTGAATTCCAGTTTTTTTGAGAAGTGAGACTTTACTATCTACTATCTCATACCTCCGAGTTTGGAACGGGAATTAATAAGATCGTCGCGATTCGCGAAAATTGATTGACGAGAATTACTTAGGCGCTTTAGGTGCGCTTAGGTCTTAAGAATATATGCGAAAAAGCGCGTCTTTAGTACCTTGATCCAAGATATCTAAGATCACTTGAGATTCTGTGTTTAAACTATCGCTAATCCCATCGTCAATCCATCTTCACTTCGTATTTTATATCAATACTAAGGTATATTCTATTATTTCTTTTATTTTTCTCTTTTCTGGATCCTTATATCCCCATTGCTACTATTGATTTATTTTACTTTTTATTTCATTTCGTCATTATTCGTTTAATGTGCGCTATGTCTACAACCATTCATGGATATTGACGCCGCCAAAACTATCGTCAACCCAACTTGATTCCCTTTATTCCATTAACGCCTCATGAGGCACGATATTTTCAGAATTTACCTTTTCACATTTATTGTCGAATTGTAACTAATAACAAAAATAGTTGGTGCATGCATGCAACCTCTATATCTTTTATACCAAATGCGCAATATTTCTATGCCGACATACTAAGAAAGAGGAAAACGTCACGGCGGAATATTTTTTTTTTCTCGTCGCAATCTTATTATTATCGAAGCCCCGGAATTCTGCACATCTCCTTGAATCCACCCCTGGTCCGCTGTCCGCTGATGGCCTCGGCCACAACCGCTATCTCGCACCATCATCACGTCCAAAATCCACATATTCCTACTTTCATCTCCGATCAATCCAATTCTGCCCTCCAGGCACCGCCGAACTTACAACGCCAATCGAACTCTTCTGCTTTGATACCGCCGTCCCAATTCCCACCTTCATCCCTTGATAGCAATCACGGCGGCATAGGCGCTGCCTCCGACAGCGTCAAAATGTCGCAATCACAGCCTTCGTCGCAACAGTCTTTTACCACAATGAACCAACCTGGTCAACCCTATAGACAATTCTCTGATTCGAATATGAGGTTAGGCAATGGCCATGCACATGATCATGATGCACCCCAGATTTACTCGGTTAGACACCTTAGTCCCTACCATCCGGCTAGTTAAACTAGCGCACTAACATTTTACTTATAGGCTGTTTATTCTGGTACTGACGTATACGAGATGGAGGTCAACGGAGTCGCTGTCATGCGCCGACGTGAAGATAGCTGGTTGAACGCAACCCAGATCCTCAAGGTAGCCAACATCGATAAAGGCAAGAGAACAAAGATTCTGGAAAAGGAGATACAGACAGGTGAACATGAGAAGGTACAAGGCGGATATGGCAAATATCAGGGCACATGGATTAAGTTCGACCGAGGTGTTGAGGTGTGTCGTCAATATGGGGTTGAACAACTACTTCATCCTCTCCTAACATACGATATGGGCCAGGATGGAGGCATTGCTGGTAGAGGTGACTTTAACACACCCACTAAAGAGCAAGCTATGGCTGCCCAAAGAAAGAGGATGTACAGTGCAAGCCAGGAAGGGCGTGTCAATGGACTGTCTGGGACTTTCTTCAAGAATATCTCAAGTACGGCATCTAACGCTGTCGCTGCTATTAGCAAGGCCCGTTTTGATTCCCCCGGTCCGAGAGGTCGTAACGGTCCAACGAGACCCCCTAGTTTCAGTCGCCAGTCCTCGATGCAAAACGTCGACGAATATCCTGGAAATTCACAACAAAGCTTCACCTCGGAACATGGCCAAAATGTTGATTCGGCATATTCTACACAGAACACCCATATCTTTAATGGCGATGAGCCGCCACGGAAACGACAAAGAGTTGTTACACCGGCGGATAGTTTTGGGTACAACTCGCAGTCTATGGATATGTATGCCAATGCCTTTCCTGGGTCGCCGACGGAACTCAATGATTCCTTTGCCTACCCCCAGGCTGGCGTCGACATCCACGAGCACGACGTTGCCCCACTACCTCCTCTACCTTTTGAGATGTCTCCCGAGGCAGAACAAAAACGTAATTTATTAATGGGACTCTTTTTAGATCCTAACGCCAACGTGTCAGATTATTCTCAGAATGAAGCTCTGCAAACATTATCACCTGTGGACCTGGATTCTCCAATAGATGCATCGAGTCATACTGCCCTCCACTGGGCTGCTACGTTAGCCAGGATGCCCCTATTACGAGCGCTCATAACAGCTGGAGCTACTCCCTATCGCGTCAACGCATCCGGCGAAACCGCGTTAATGAGAGCTTCGGCGGTGACGAACAATTCCGACCAGGTTTCGTTTCCCGAACTACTCGATATTTTAGGCAATACTATCGATGTTAGAGACAACAAGGGCCGAACAGTTTTACATCACATTGCCCTTACGAGTGCTGTAAAGGGTAGGAGCCATTCCAGCAGGTACTATCTCGAGAGTCTTCTTGAGTGGGTCGTAAGACAGGGGAGCGCGCCGAGTAGCCAAAACACGGCAGCCAACGGTATCTCAAGTCAGCCGAAAATGGGTATCGGACGATTCATGAGCGAGATTGTCAATGCGCAAGACAAATCAGGAGACACCGCCCTGAATATTGCGGCCAGAATTGGCAACCGGAGCATTATCTCGCAGCTACTTGAGGTGGGCGCGGACCCTGGAATCGCCAACAAGGCAGGTCTGAGACCCGTCGATTTCGGCGTGGGCGGTGACGTTGATGAGGATGGAACTAACGGCGATCTGATGGCGATTGACAAATCCAACATTATCAGCAACTCCCAAAAGACCCGGGAGAGCGGTGCTGATATTATCACATGTGAGTTTATAGATATCTCGCGTTTTACTATTGTGTCGATTCTAACTATTTTAGCCATCACCCATCTCTTAAACGAGACCTCAAGTAGTTTCCAGTCCGAGTTAAAGAAGAAGCAACAAGATATCGATTCTCTTCATATCTCTTTGCGAACGACATCTACCCAGCTAGGTGATGCACGACGCCAGCTAGAGACATTAACAACATCTTTCAAGTCACAATCTCTTACACGCCAGAAGATTAACAATCTCAACCGAGGCCGCGACGAGGAACAGAAGCGAATGCAACGTCTCGAGCAAGGCTACGGGCGATTGGACACGAGTAGAGCGTGGGAGTCGGAACTCAGCGCAGCATTAAGTCCTGCGGAAGGGGACGGACCCAACGCCGCCTTGTTACCCAGTTCTACAGTTCTCCGCGCACGCATTCAAGCACTTCGCAGTAGGACCGATGCTATGAAGAAGAGCGTAGGCGCTCTCAAGGGCCGTAGCAAGGATGTCGAGGTCAAATATCGACGCGTAGTTGCGTTATGTACCAACGTACCAGAAAGTGAAGTTGACGCCGTCGTAGACGGCCTATTACGCGCCGTTGAGAGCGAGAAGGGCGAACTGGACTCTGGTCGTATACGAAGATTCCTAGGGGGCGTTGACGGTGTGCAGTAATGAGGCCGCGTGTGACAACTATTTTTGGGGGCGTACTGGGGATTGTCAGGCAAGTCTTTCACGACTTGAGGGCGGCATCGTCTGGTGGGGCTTGCATTTGTCTATGTTCGATATTGAGACCCATCGAGTGTTTGAGGGAAGGTTATCATGACTTTACGTCTATAGCATCATCCGCGACCGATTGTATATAGCCAAATTTTACAGGTTGCGGGGGACAAGAGGAAGCCATAGCTTCACAGTTGTATATGATGGACCTGTTAATATTGCAAAATTGGTGATACTTGGTGATCATCTTTCTTGCTTACCTAGGCTGTCGACGTTCAATATGCTTCCTTCCTGTTGCTCTGTACCTGGCCAGGTATTTTCGTCGACGCCGTTTTTTAGGAAGGAAACGGGGTTAGGAGATACCCAGTTATTTGAGGTTAGGAATGAATGAATACTTGTAATTGCTTTAAAAATGATTTCCAATTATGCATCCAAAGGGTATCGTTACCTAGTATCCGTCCACTTACATATCCCACATACCGTCAGTTAATTTATCTCTTTCCAATCTAATACCGATAATTTGCAATTCACCATAGTTACCTAACAGGTAAGTATAAGTATACTTTACTAGGTATCTCATAACCATCGTCCCATATTCTACTATTGTTCAATCGAGCCCTTCATTACATCCGCGCTCCATCCCGACCTATTACCCTTAGCTCTCTGCACCAACCCCCGCATCAACTTCCACACAGCGCTTTCTTCCTCCTCGTCGCTATGATGCCGGCCAGGGGTAAATAGTTTGAACCTCCCGTCCGATAGCGCAAAGCCATCGCAAGCAACTCTTAGGATGCGAATGCCCGGGTGGAACAAATCTAGTCCAAGATGGTGCCACAGGTACTCTGCTAGAGCTTCTGTGAAGGGTTGATCGATGATCTCGGGTTGGATTTCCTTGCTGTTGTCGTTGTTGCTGTTACGAGCTCGCCATGCCCAACCATCTTCATCTCTGCCACCCGCAAGCTTCCGGCGCCTCCTGCTCTGCTGTTCGTCTGATAAAGTAGTTGTAGAATCTACTTTCCTCTTCTTCGTATATGCGTCATTAGACTCGCTGTCTAGTTTCTCACCTGCGCGCAGAAAGCGGTGTACGTCCGAGGCGGGGATGGTGATATCAACGGATTTTAACCCAAGATGTAGCGCTTCAGGTTTCTGACCTTGATGTTCACCAACAACTTCTCCCTCTCCAGAGCCTTCCAGGACTTGTGATTTCTGCTTAGGGGGTTCGATATGAAAGCCTAATGTTATGAGGACGTCTTTGCTCAGCGCCTTTCTCCCGTTACTGGACCCGTTGTCGGAGAGCCAAGCTTCCCAGCTGCTAATGAGGGACCGTGTGCCTAGCGCAAGGGGGCTGATGCGACAGTCGAAAGTGCTTGATATGAAATCCACCAGTACCGATTTTAGGGGCGCGGGCATCCGAAATAAAAGTAATGGGAGATGTAGAAAAGAAGTCGTGTCTACCTCACTTTTCCGCGAGGTTGTAGTATCCCCATCCATATTCCACGTCCAGGAAGGCTGATACCCAGACCCGGAACCGGCTGAATCCTCATTCCCAGCTAGATCAGGCACAAGCAAAGCGCCGAACCTTGCATTCTCATACCGCAACTCAATACACATCACACGCCTTCCACTCCCATTGCTCGCCTGCTCATCATCCCCATTCCCTAATTCCACACTCCCTTCCCGTCCACTACCCTTCTTCCCCAAAATGCGCTCCCCATCAACCCATCGCCACTCTACACCATACAGCGCCCCTGTACGCCCTAAAGCCCCGCTATCGCTCTCGAGTCCGACCTGCACGCCGCGCACCACGTCCCCAACGAGCACGTCCCTCAGCCGTCGGGACAAGAGTTCCAGACGCTCGGATGTTAAGCCCTGCGGCCCGAGGTATAGAGGAGAGACACGGTACGTAGTGAAGGTCGTATTGAAGAAGCGCGGGGGCTCGGAATCATCGCGCCACGAGTTGTCGGCGGCACTAGGAGATCCGGAAGGGGCGTCAGAACCGCCAGAAGAGGGCGAGCGGGCGACTGGTGGTGGTGGTGGAGATGGGGAGGGGGGAGGGGTGGGCTTGCGTCTTCGTGGTGGCATCTATGAGAGTTTCTAGGGGCGTAGAGGTATAGTTGATTCGGCGTTAAGTTTCACGGGACCTATAAGTAGGTGCGGTGGCTACTCGCGAAAGATTGGCGCGGTGTTGGGAATCGTCGTACAAGGGTGTGTAAATGATTGTATTTTCGTCGCGTCTCGATACAATTATGTTCGATCTCATTCTTGATATTGTAAGTCAATTGGACAAACGAGATAGGCTGGCGCGTATGAAGAGGTAATTTACACGTCGTAGGTTCTCTATGATGTGGTTTAATGAAGTAGAAATCGATACCTCAAGCAGAATTGAGGCTTCAAAAGTTGATGTTCTAATCCAGTTTGTAACGGACAAAAATAGGTGGGGCATCGCCTTAGACTAGCGACTATCATGCGCTAATCATGTAGGGTTATAGTGGGGTTCCCGTGTCGTGGGGTCTTCTAAGGTGATTATGGAAGCTGTAGCCCTGGCCCTGGAGTGGTTGAGTGCGGGGAGTAGCTACTCGTAGCTACCGAGTAGCTTATATTTGTCACTGGTTCAATTACTTCAACTACTGAGTATTTTGTATTCTTCCATCCGTCTATCTCATCTACAATATCATTTTCATACATTTACTAAAAAGCACGATAAACTTATAACACTAGTACTCCGATGGCTTCATCTCTATCCCCATCTCCCTCCACTTCCTCCCCGGAGCCCTTGTTCCCTAAGTTTCTAGACCTCCCACCGGAAATCCGGCACCAGATCTGGCGCTTCGCCGTCCCAGTCCCGGGCATAAACTTCTTCAACGTGCACTGCATCCCCAACGACCATCTCGGCGCAAACCGTAGCAATTCCCCGCCTTGGTTGTACCTAGACCTACGTCGCCTGTCCATCCACGACTCCGACGACGAGGTGAGCCGGTACGATCCCTCGGCATGGCAAGCCCGCGAGACGCTACGTCGCGTGTGCCGCGAGGCCCGGGACTTATGCGCTCTTTCGAAGTCTGAAACCGCCAACATCACGCTAACGCGCCCTCGTCAAGGGTTATTTGTGATGGCGGGAGACGGCCAGATAAGGCACATGACTATGTTCAGCGTACCGGCGATGGTCCCCGAGCCGCTAGAGTACCGGACGGTTTCGGTCCGCGCCAACGACGTGCTCTGCCTGTCCGTCGAGAATTGTAGTTTTAATATGCCGTTAGAAGAAGCTGTGATGTTTGACGACGTGGAAACTTCTACGTTGCTGGGCTGGCCGTATGACCCGCAGCTGACGCCCAAACTGCCGCTTGCTATTTCTCAGTCGAGAATCTGTCTTAGCCTCGCTCGGGGTGATAGATCGGCTCTTGCGGCTTCTAGCGAGGTGTTGCGATGCCTGTTCTCGTTTAGCCACGGCCGGTCGTCAGAACCTACTTCCGAATCGTTGTCCCTACTCATGCTTGACGCGTATAAGCAGGAGCTAGGGAGCCGTCGCGTCGAAGAGCTAACGCCGCGAGACGAAGTGCTTTGGGATCGTTTCGGAGACCGGTATATCGCGCTACCATGGGACTCGATCGAGCTTCCTGCCGAGTACCGACTCGTCAAAGTGTGTCCAGAGAATAATAACATTAGGGAGAGATATCTACAGTCCGTAATACTGCGGTCGCCTAAGAGGCCTGTTGGCTACTCAATGTAGACATGCGCAAGGAGAAGGGAGAAATGAAACTAGAAATTAGGTAGGTAGTAGTTGAAATATGACGATTCCATAGACTGTCGATAACGAAAGCAGTAAACCATTTTAAATTTTCATGATTTGCTAAAATATACACGGACCAGAAATATTAGAAAAGATAGTTGGATAAAAGACCTAATTTCCAACCCCTTTTAACAATGACAGCGCTTGCGTAAATAAATTTAAGGTTGCCAAATACCCTGCCAACAAACGCCATTGCGATGCAGTAGTCTGATGTCTGTACAAGTGCGATCTCACATTCGCTTCCACGCGAAGCCTCTCTTCACCATCTATCCACCTATTCCTTTAATTTCATGCTCACAACATGAGTATAAAATGGGTTCTCACAAGATTACTCCAGGCCCACCATTCGCGTATAGGCCTTGCCACCTATCCTCGACAGACGCGACCTTGCCCCTAATGCTCTCGATTTCCGTGTCTAGCTCCTCAATATTACGTGTTAGGGCGCTAACTTCTTCGAACCGTCGAGCGCCGTGCGCGCTATTAATCATCTTTTGCACCATGTACTTCTGCTCCTCTAACACAATCAAGCGCTCGCGTAGATCCTTCTCTTCTGTCTCCAGCGCGGACACAACGGTGCTAGTTTCGCTCGTCTGGCTTGCCGTTTCCAGTACATCACTACCGTTACGTAGCGGGCTCGCCACGTGCCCGTTCGTGAGAAGCCGGTTCCTAGACGAACTGGAGCTGGAGCTGTTGTGTTTCAACATACGCGGTAGGTTTTTAAGAGGTAACATGTGCATATGTAGGAAAGAAGACGCTGCTTGGTGGATAGCTTTTTGAAGCTGTCGTTGGGCCGGGTTATCCGTCTTCATGTCGCGTATTCGCCGAGCGGCAACATCGTACTTGGTGAAACTATCAGTGAGTCGCTTCCTGATCTTAGAAGCCTCTTGGATCTGTGCATGGTTTGGAGGGATATTCTCGTCCTGCAATGGTAGTAAAGCTCTTTGGAAGGTAGGAATCAGAAGCTGTATACCACGTTCAAATTGTTTCAGCGTCTCGTAAGCCCGTTGATCAGGCGGCTTGTGCACAATGGATTCCACGAAATCCCTTTTAGAGAAGACGGTGAACTTGCAATCTCGACACATGCGAACATCGACACTTATAGGGTTGCTTCCCGCCGGTTTCTCGGACGCGAGAGCAGACGATTTCGCAACGTTCAAGCCAACATCGGACGAGCACCCGGTTTGTGGATCCGAACATACAACACGCCCACATATCCTACAATGATGCCTTCTGAATGTCCAAGAAAACTCTTGCTGACAAAATGGACATTTAGCAACTTTCCCGTCATCCTCCCATGTTACGATCGTCTGTTCGATAGCCTTCCGCTGGTTCCTCTGAGCAGCCAAAGGGGAGAGCAGACTCGTCCCACCACTTGCTCCCGCTTCCTCGGGTGGATGTGCAAGTAATTGGGTCAACTTGGTAAGCCGCTTTTCTAGTCGTGATATTTCGAGGGTCTGTCTGTCGACTCGCTTTCTCCGTATAGTTGCAAACTCTTTCGTATGATCTCTCGTGAGCCCGTTATGATCATTGTATCCTTCTCTTGACTTGTAACACGTTTCACAGACTCTATACCAGTAACCCCTCACAGGTTCGTGCGATGCCGATCTCGATAATTTCATCTGGTACATGGTATGTTCCTCGCAGAATAACCTCCCGCATTGCCTGCAGTTTATGCTGCCGTTAACCGCGCCTAATCTCTTCCCACACGCCGGATCTGTGCATAAATCACTCGGACCCGGTCGTTGCCAATGTGATTTTGTGATTATATCGTCGGGATCTAGGGGTAAATCGGGAAGAGGAGCTCTATTTGTCCTCACCACGGCTGGCGCAGGAGGCGGGACGGATTCGTTGGACTCGAAGACTTCGAGACCACGAAGTTTTTGGTTGATAAGAGAGAGAGGTTGGAACTTCTTAGCCTTGAGAACCTGCTTATCTATCCAGGACTTAACCTCGTCCTGCTCGAATTCGGGTAGTTCTTGGTGCGTATCATCGATATGGCGATTCAATTGTAGCAGGGTCAACATTTCCTCTTCACATATGGGACACACAAGCTTAGATCCCGACTGACTGCCATTGCTTGGTCCTCCCAGACTGATATTGGAAGTAAGATCTTGGGCAAAATCAGGCAATGGGCTCGTACCGGGGGATAGGGAGGCGGCGGGAGAGCCGATAGACAAGGTACTATCAGACGGAGCAGAATGAGCGGACGGGCTCGCTGCTCTCTCCCTCTCTCTTCGAATGGCTGGGGGAGCCGGAGGCGCGAGACCTTTTCCGTTACCTAATATTCTCCCCCCACCAAGCTTGCGACCGGACATGTTGAACTTCTACTAGAATTGTAGCATTTGAAAAGCCATGAGGTCTAACAATTTCCGCCGAGGCTCCCACTGCTACCGTTGTCGCTTTCGCTTTCGTTACTGTTACCGTTGCTAGGTCCGGATTCCGTGGAAAGGATATCAAATTGTAGGAATTGGATTCTAGAAGATCTAATAGGCTCGGCTTGTACATTAGATGGTCTTCGGCGATTTGTAAATTGTAGCGTACATTTGGTTGGGCATCGGGATCGATATGGGTACGGACATGGGAATTTGTTGGCTTCAATGTTGTAGTTGGAGAGTTTCCAAGGTTGCGTCGCAAGGCAGTTAGAATTTAATTTACGAGGGGCGCAAGGCTGTTAATTACATATCCATAGGCGCGTTGGCACCTTCCTAGTCCTAGAAATTAGTACATAAAGGCTGATAACGGCAATCTGTGATTTGCTAGTCAGCGCTATCTATACGCATGTACATACATTCATAAAATGTGGATGGGAAGCTTCAGCTCAGCTTCTAGGTTAGCCTCAGAAGCTACAGCACTTGCCTGCTCGTGCCTGTTCGTGCTGGATTCCTGGAATATTGCTTCCAGAGCAGCCAAAATTCATATTGTCAGGTAACATCAGAACCTTCTAAGTTGGAGCATCCCCACTCTGTCCACTATGGCTAAGCTTGTTTAGGCACCCTAGGCTTGTCGCGTGCCACTAATTGATCTAATTGATAGAAGGAACCACAAGAACCACAAGAACCATCGTTTCTATATCCTGGCTCTTTTCGTCATCACATCTTTTTTCTCTCTTTAAATCACACCGTATCAAATCTCTTGAGGCTCATTATTCGCTGCCTCTCCGATGCCAGCGTCTCCGGAGAAATACGTGTAGGTAATCAAAACAAAACAATCTAAACATGCTTTAATTTGTAGCATACTCCTTTTTCGATTTTTTTTTATCTCTCTCTCCCTCCCTATACGTCCCTGTATTCTTATATCTCTATCTCTTAATTATCTAAGCCCCTGAGCTTCAACGTGTATATTCTCGACGACCATGCAGTAAAACTGTTTCACTTAAAAGCTCGGAGCTTGCTAAATGATAGGATGTCCAGTAACAGCAACGACCAGTTCCCTCAAGTCCAAGGCGGAGGGAGTTTGATCCTCGCCTGGCAGATTAAGAACAAACATGTTTTAGTAGTAGGAGGCGGCGAGGTGAGTAACCATGAATTCTTCTGTAACTCTTCAATTATAACCATGGTCCGTATAGGTTGCGGCTGGCCGCATCCTCAACGTCCTGAACGCCGACGCCCATGTAACCGTCGTGTGCCCGTCTTCCGGTCTTAACCCCGAAGTGCGCCATCGTATCGACAACGACGAGGTCACTCACGTCAACCGCCTCTTCAACCCTTCAGACCTCGAAACGTTGCCCCCAAGCAATGGTCCTCCTGATATGGTCCTTGTCGCCGTTGATGATCCTGCTGCATCCACCCAGATTTGGAAGCTATGTAAGCAACACCGCATACCCGCCAATATCGCCGATGTCCCACCCGAATGTGACTTTTATTTTGGGAGCATGCACCGCGATGGCCCCCTGCAGATCATGGTCAGCACCAATGGAAAGGGCCCCAGGTTAGCTGCCAGTATCAGGAAATGGATCGGTAACCAGTTGCCCAAGGGCGTTGGCGATGCAATCGAGAGGATCGGGGAGTTGCGTGCTAAGCTGCGCCAGATAGCCCCCAGTCCCGAGGAGGGCCCGAAGAGGATGCGCTGGATGACGAGAGTCAGCGATGCTTACAGCTGGGATGAGATGTGTGGCTTCACCGACGAGGATATGGACAATCTCTTGACCTTTTACTCTAGTAACCAGGTACCTCATTTAGATCTACTGAAGGGTATGCGAGGTGGAATGAGCCCGGAAGACATCGATATCTTCGATGGATCGTTCGGGTTCAGTGTCGTCGCATGAGGCTAGCGACCAGCTAGACACCTCGCTAGGCGTTAATCTGGCTGGCTGTGAGGGAGGTTAGCGGACAGCCACGTACGATCTCGCCATGGAGGCTTCGGGATGGCGAAATCATCTACCTATGATCGAACGATCCAGACCACGGTCTGATTAGTCTGTCAGCTTATTTCGTGGCTATTGTGAGATTCCTGGTTGGGATACCCAATTTGAAGGGGAAATGGTCTGGAAGAAAAATTCTGCATTGTATTGTCCAAATTTCAATCCTCGCCAGGGTTCTGGGTATCAAATAAGTTCGGTGGATTTAATGGGATTTATCCTTTCCCATGCTAGAGCTAGACTAGGCTCAGCATGAAAGAGAATCGACATGTCAATTTCTAGGTTCATATCAACTTCATCCCGTGCATGACCCGTATTCGATTCCGGTATCTCTTCGTATGAGTTTATATCATCATTAGTTAGGTGAGCATGTCTATTAGGAATCTTTCTCATCACCTAAGTTGAGGGCTCTTCGACTTAACGAGTTAGCTAGATCTTGACGAAACTTCTTAAGATATGTCTAGGTACTCGTAACTGATTGACTATGGGGATTCTACTTCGTCACTTAGCATCGAGGCTTAGGCACCAAGTACATCATAGAAAGCCACGAGGTTCTATCGCGTACCAACTAGGTACTAATGTTCAAGTTTTCTCTCAATTGCGAGGCTCGGCGAAGTGAATATCATGGGTGAACTCGTAAATTATCTCATAGATATATGAAGATCTCTTGATCTAATTAACTCCTAGGTATGTAGTCCTTACGAAGGCTTGTGTATGGGTACTTATCTATATACCGTAATGGGAACATCCCACTTATGAGAATAATTCTAAATAGCTTTAAATTCTTACATGCATAGGAATGATTTAATTGGAAGAAATGATTTTATACTTAATATATTGATTCTACGATTAATATAATGATTTTATAATCGATTTAATGATTTTATAATTAATTTAATAATTTTATAATTAAGTTAATGATTTTTATTATTACATGTATAAAAATAATTTAATTAAAAGTAATAATTTAAAATTAATAGAATGGTTTTATTATTTAAGCTTTATAATTTAATTTAAAAGTTATTTAATAAGTTCGATCCTTTAATTTTTCGATTTAGTTCAATTTTGCGATTTAATTCGATTATATATTAGTATATTATTTTATTAATTAATTGCTTAATTAATAAATTTATAAATTAAAACGTACTTTAATAAATTAAAAAATTAAAAAATTAATATTTATTTAAGTAAGTATATTATTAATATATTAAATTAATTAATTAAAAAATATATACGTAAATAAAAACGTATATACTTTAATTAAATAATTTAAAAATTACTTACTTAATTAATTATTAAGTAAATAAATTAATAAATCAAACGATTATAAAATTAATACGTACTTATTTTAATTAAATAATTTAAAAATTACTTACTAATTTACTTATTTATTAAATAAATAATTAAATTAATAAATTAAATAATTATAAAATTAATACGTACTTATTTAAGTAAATTTATCGATTACGCGATTAATATTTTAATATATTTATTATTTAAATTAATAAATTTAAAAGTTAAAAAATTAATATAATACGTACGTACGTACTTAAGTTAATATAACGTAATAACTTAATTAAATATTTTATAAAGTTAAATAATTAAAAAATAAAAAAATAAAAAAATAAAAAAATAAAAAAATAAAAAGATTAATAAAAGAAAGTAAGTAAATAAATAAATAAAAAATATAAAATAAAAAAGAAAGTAACGAAAACGGTAAGTATTTTATTAGATATTAAAAGTAATAAAAGTATTATTAAAATAAAAGTAAAAAGGTTAAGTACGAGGTTTTAAATAAATCGAATAAATCGAATAAATCGAATTAATTAAATTAATTAAATTAATTAATTAAATTAATTAAATAAATCGAATAAATCGAATAAATCGAATAAATCGAATAAATCGAATAAATCGAATAAATTAAATAAATTAAATACGTATTTATTAAAATAAATAAGTAATTAAATTAATTAAACTAATTAAATACTTAAATTAAATAAATTAAAGTTTAAGGAACGATTTTTAAGTATAAAAGTTTTAAAAGAAAGTAAAGTTATTTAAACCTTAAAAAATACGAAAAAGTAAAATAATTATTTATAATTAATTCGATTATAATTTAAAGAATAATATTTAAAAAAATAAGTTTATAATTAATTTAATTATAATTTAAAAAATGATATTTAAAAAAATAAATATTATTAATAAATTCAATTATAATTTAAAAAATAATTTTTAATAATATTAAAAAAATAATTATTATTAATAAATTCGATTACGATTTAAAGAATAATTCTTTATTATTTATTAATTTAATTATAATTTAAAAAATAATTTTAGTAATATTCGAAGGAATAATTATTATTAATAAAATAGTTAAAAAGAAAAAAATAATTTTAAAAATATTTTAAGAAAAATAAAACTATTCGCATATATTTTATAGCTTTAAAATAATTCTTAAACATAATCAATTCTCTTTATATACCTTACCACCAAATTTATATGGGAAGGTACTTAAGATTAGTAGAAATATTCTTGTAAAAAGAATAATTATCTTATAAGAATAATTGTAAAAATACCCCTTTTGCCGCTACGGTACCTAACTACACAAAAACGGACTAAAGGCTAGTGATGCAGTCGAATCCTATACAACTCTCTAATAGTTGATAGTTTCTAGAAGCTTACTGTCACGCTTTCGACGTACTGTAGAATCCTTGCAGTGAGACTCCAAAATACGAAGAGGTTTCCTTTGTATGTATATTCCAATACACGCGTTGACATCGCCGAATTTCACTCCGATTACTACGCCAGTGACGCGATAGCATGACTGGATTAGGTGTACTAAGTTGCATACCTATGTAGGTACCTAGGTATGCAATGGCTGGCGCGTGATATGCCCGACGCCCCTTCACCATAAGGTCAGATAGAAGGCCATATGCGGTGATATTAAGACATAGATATAGTCATGCGCATGGGCATCTTAAGAACCTTGGAAGCTTTCGGCTCATAATGAGTAAATCTTATATACATGCCTGTAGGTAGGTACAGTAGGTAGGTATATGTCCAAGGACTCGTACTTAAGAGATCGCACGTAAAAAATTATATACACCTAACCCTATACTTCGTAGGCACGTAATAGAAACTCGCGGACAACATTCACATCGTGCTTGGGGTAAGTATTCTGTCGGTGTTGCCGCGATTCAGGTACCTTTAACATCCTTGCTATTAAGCCCCGGGGTTAGATCTTAGACCAGCCATCCACCTAGGTACCTAGATAGGTAGTTACACATCGCCGAGCTATAGGGAGAAGGGTCCCGAATATACGTGGCGCTTCGCTAATCTGCCTATGGATCAGGATTCCAAGGCCTCGGCGCATGTAAAGGTAGGTACCCAGAACGGTGGAATGGCAGCGACACGTGGGAATATCCATAGGTAGGCATAACTACTAGGTATTTTCCTTATATCACAGGGAGACATACATTAGATCATCAGTATATCTAGCTATATAAACGATCAATCACTCGTACCTACCTAGAGAGCTCAGAGCCTACGTAGGTAGTCGCGCCGATAGGTCACGATCACGAGTATCGGTACTCCAATAACTACCTACCTATACCTATGGACAAGGCACATGATATTCACAGAGCTAGGCCCACCGAGTAGGTACTCCGAGTCTTGTATGATATTATACTCTAACACTTATTTCATTCTCGCCTCCATTAGGATTTCGTTCCGGGTTCCTGGCGGTTTTCGTGGTTAGAAATTCGAGAGTTTAAGATCAAGCAAATAGGAACTCGCAGAAGGCAAGAAATTTATCAAGCTAAGCATGCTAAGCTTAGGTCTAGACATCTCAATCCTCTGCAGCCGCGGCGCACCCACAGCAGGCAAATAGGCGGTCAACCCTATCTGGTGGTGGATGGCGTTCCGGGCAGCATGACGATCAAAGCCACCGGTATAGGGGTGCAGCCAATACCTGCCCGAGAATTCGCTCGCTTGTACGGAGAATTGCGGTTATTAGTTTCTAATGGGTGGAATTCATCTCCGACTAAATTTGGAAGAAGCCTAAGATAGAAGGAGACTACGAAACTACTCCGGCATGAACGGACAAAAGAAGCAAAGAGTCTTTCACCGAGATACACTTAGCGAAGCATTCTTCGACTTACTTGGGGTTCCCCTGTAAAATACATGTTATATTGGAGTTGGTAGATGCCACTTCGCTTAAAGCCGTAAGTAGTGCAGCCATAGAAGCGCAATTGTAACCAAAGGGGTGAGGCTAGCCTTTCTCTGAGCCAACCCTCTCTGCCTCTGTCGCTCGCTATCTCTTCCCTCGGCTGCCAGAGAGGCCCTCTTTCTCATCCACCTACCTAGTACCTATCGTACCTGGTAGGTAAACAGGAGTCACGTTCAAGGTTAATATCCTGTGTCACCGATACGGGTGCCAGCAAGTATGACTTGTGTGCTCAAAGTCAATAAAATTTCATCTTCGTCACTCGAGATCAGGCAGTACCATACCTACATAGTTCCCAGATCCAGTGACCCCCTGCCCAGTATCCAAGCGACGGGTGCTTGCATGAATCGGAAACGTGCTGTAGAGGAAATTTCTCGCGGTCTATCAGCCTATGCCCATTCATCCATTCGTTCTACCTTTTTACGTGAGAGCCCCGGAAATGCTTCACCGGTGGCTGCGCGGGCTATTTTGATTCTGCGCCTGGGCGTACTCGATAACCGGTATAAGGTACCGCTCTTTCTCTTTCGAGAAAGGCATCATACGTTGCCGACAATATCTGGTCGGCGCCAAAAATGGCGATGGTGAGCACAAAACCCACGTGCGGCTCGTTCGTGGAAAACTGAGACAGTGGCTTATTGCGTACTAGATATCTTAACGATACGAAATAATACGAAATGACACAGAATGACACAGGATATAGGACACTGGATGCAGAATACAGACTTTAGAATACAGAACATGCCCGCAACAAAACATGACGACGGACGGCTTTCCGACCCAGATCCATCGGTATGGTAACTCTCTGTACTTAGCCATCGAGCACAAAGAGTCCCCATCTCAATTAACCCCAGTCCCCTTTTTCCTCGAACCATATGACGAAACGAGTATTACCGCTGCAGAAATCGGTCGTGTTTGTAAATTACTGGGCACCAACCGACCAGCTTGCTGGGATGTCCCACATCATCAGACCCATGGGTAGACGGGAAGATGCATGCTCATTGAAATCGCCAGCATGTTACAGGCTGTCGAGTCCCAGGAGTCCGGTAACAGTTTCACGGCAAAGCAACACCTAGGTAGTCACGTATCCTTTCCCGAAATTCTTTAAACCCTGGTCAGGCAGCCACTGAAAACTGGGAATATCTACTAGGTAGTCCGTCTCTTACTAACCGGCATCTCGGAGCCTCTGTAAAAGACCATCGAGTGTTACAATTCCTAATACGGGGTCGTTTGGATCATGTCATGTAATTTCTAGAAAGCGAGCCTCTAAGGTAACTCGGAACGACCTTTCATCCTAACTGGTTCCCTATTCGGCTGAGCGCATCATCCCACGGCGACGTACTGTGACTTTATACGTTTTTACCATCAATAGAAGTATCTCAATCTACTTCATGCCGTATTTAAGTATTAGTCCGAAGTCATGGGCGCAGAAACATTCGCGTCAACGTGATAATAAGGGGCGGCTCAAATTGGTCATCGGTCAGACCCAACGGTATTTAACAAGCCGTTCATTTATATGATGCATACCTACCTAGGTACCCATCATAAATATCGAAATCTACGATATAAAAACATTCTATGGCAGATGTAGAGTGACTGCCCATGATAGTTGCTTATACCCTGCAGTTCCGTAGACTCACCCTAAATAGGAGTCCCAGAGGATCGAATATTATTTGACACAGGTCCACTTATGTGTCTGTTGCACAGCAGAACACGCACGTCTGTTTTACGGACGTAAACTTGCTGAGGTCGGAGTACACGCATCGCTGCAGGATCGAGGGACACACGGAGATGAGGTACCCAGAAACGGATAGCTGCTTACATCTCAAGCGCCCTAATTTTTCACATCAACCTACCTAGGTATGTATATGTCACTGAGAATTTGATTGGATTATATTAATATGAGAACTAATCTACGAGGCTCGGGTCTTCTGTCTTTTGTTACGTAGGTAGGTAGGTAGTGACATAGTCAGAGGCGAAAAAGGGGTAAAGTTGTGAGAATTCCGTAATCGCCATGTAGGAGGTTCAGAACTTCTCGGTGGACCCATGCAGTTAATATTAACGTAAAGCTGCTGAATTTTTATTAGCATGCTCTAATTGTGTACAACGTTTGATGTCGAGTCATAGGTATGTATAAAAGCTCTCCAAGGCTTAGGCCAAAGGTTCCTGCGTACCTACCTAGGTATCTACTAGGTAGAAATAGGTAGGTAGATAAATCGCCAGGGCTGTTACTACAGGTTATTCGGTTGGGCGACTCGTCATATGACGTTGCTCTGTTATTCCGGCAGACTCATTCCTTGGGCTATTCTGTTATAGCGTAGCTAAAGAGAGTAATATGCTGCTAGAAGGTTTGAAACCTATCTTCTACCTATGCACGGGTGGGTAGGCACTAGGTAGATAATTATCACGACGAGGGGAGATGTCCGTACTTAGGGAGATTTTGGCAGGCCTGGTAGCGGTATTAGAGAACCCATCTAAACATACCTAGGTAGACATTCATAAGTAATGATTAATTATTAACATATAAAAATCGCAGGGAGAGTTAAACTAATTTTCGGGATAGGAGAAGAACGTTTATAGATCATCTGTCAGGTTCACATGAGCTACCTGGTGGCTTGGAACACCACGTTTCTGTAAGGATGTCGATAACATGTGGAGGGGATGACCTATCACGTCTCAGCATAGTTCGATGCTGCAAGGGCTCGAAACATCTATATTAAACGGTAAGATGTCTAGTCTCAACTTTGCCATCCCACCCTCTTCCTCGAGGAGCAAGACAAAGCCGTTGTAATTGGGAAGAACCCGGCGAGATGGCAGCGTCGCCCGACCTCCGCTTGCCTGCTTTCTTGCCGTAGGGGTGATTGAATCATACGAGCTCCGTTGTGAATGACATGATTGAGAGGAGAAGCAGATCCCGTAGGCCCGAAAGCACGAAGTATGGGGAGGTATCCTATAGACCCTAAGAACTTTCCTAAGTGCTTTGGGAGAGATGTCGGGATGTGTATGATGTTGTGAATTACGGAATGTCGAACCGCACAAGCTTGCCCTGGCTTGGGAAACCATGCCGGGATGAGCTCGCCAAGCTGGTGGTTGAGAGATGGCAGCCAGATCGTCGGTTCCCTCTTCGCTATTATAGGGCGAATGACAGCGGGAATACCACCCTCTATTCCTGGCTGCTGCTGTGAACGTCGTACTGCATATGTGGTGGCACCGTGTTACTTCATCTTTTCCAAGCGCCAGGATCGGGGACGCCTAGAGGTAAAGGGAGTGCGCGAGATCTAAAGGGAACAATCTCTCGCTGCATAATCTCTGCGCACCTAAGCGTGTTCCTCGTTTCCCGTTACTGTTCTTGGCCAAGCCTCTGTCGTCGATAAATGAAATTTCATGTCCTTGGTGTTGCCTACTAGGTAGGTACCTACTTACAGTGCTTACCTACCTACACACATACACATACACAAAATACTTACACCTATGTTCCCTCCCAGCTCCGGCATTATGGGGCTAACAAGCGAGCTTCGGGGTGCCGATTTCTTGTTTATCATCCATACCATACCTACCGTACCATCTCATCATCCCATCCCATCTATTTCTAGGCCTCCTGTAGGTCTTCGCAGTGTTCCCGTACAACAACTGATGACCTAATTTGGGATGGGCTTAAGAGGCCCTTACCTCTGAGATGAGAGACGAGAATAGATAGTGCCTGGCCAAGCGGCACTACGTGCGATCGATGTTGCCGTGGTGCTCTATGGGGAAAGGTGGAGCACTACATAGCTATGGGTGCCGGGAGGAAGGATAGAGAGATGGAGAGATAGAGATGTAGATGGAGATGGAGATGGAGATGGAGAGATCGATCTTCAATAACTTCCCCTGGTCGGTCAAATAAGCTCTGAAACCCTGCCGGTACTATGGCAGTATTGGCTGGTCCATTCTCGGCCTGAGCCGAATGGTATGGTTCCTCCAGTTTTATGTGGCTGCATCCGTGCATTGAGAGGAGAGCATGTGAGCGGCACCTATTCTAAGTGAAGCCCGCAGACCCGCAACACTTATGTCTGCATATGCACGAGCCTGAGATCCTTGTACATATTATCACGCAACCCTGTCCGTAATAAGCCATTTCCTACCCACCCTGCCACCCTTTTTTTTTTTTTTTTCTTTTCTTCTTCTTCTTCCTGACCCCACTAGAAGCAGGTCATCAATTTCCCTTGTCAGAGCCGGAAGAGGCATACGTCAAGAATATGTATCTAGCGGCTGATCGCCATCATGGGGTCGTTTTGGTCTATGATTACTTACCTACCTAGGTACTCCTTTTCGGTGATGATGAACGTACGGAGAAACATGCCTTAGGATGGAGACGGGAGCGGGAAGCTTTTGGGGAAGAGTAGATCGTGGCTATAATATTATTTCAATGAAGATGGCCCTTACATCGTTATATCGATGCGATTAGGTACATTGATGTGCTTACGGACTATTACGTACCTGCGGAACTAGAGATAGTTACTACCCAGTAGGTACCTAGTAATTTTGTATTGTACAGTTATCGAAACGCGCTGGACCTCCTAGCCTACCTATCTAGGGTACCTACCCAGGTACCTAATTGCAGCTGAAGCTGAATCTATCTATGGACCCGTCGTTTACCTGCTGATTAAACGAGCCCGATATTATCTGAGTTACTAACAGCCTTGGAACCTTGGAACTTAATGGCTCGGCGATCACAGCGTTTGAAAACCAGGGGCGGTGATCAGCTACGCAGTTGCACAGTCGGTACCTCTTTATTATCTTGGTCCCAGTAGACGGGGACGTGTTACCCTACCATGGGGGCTTCCATCGCGAATCTGCGACAAACCCTGGGGTGTGACGGGGGCAGATAGCTATTCCCGGTATCCAGGAACTTCGATTTTAAGCCTACTGGTAGGTAGGTATGTAGTAGGGTAAGAGAGAGACACTGGGGGACGTTCATAGCCGTCGAGCATGTGCGAGACATGGGAACCAACCGGACTTTGGCCCAAACTATTGGGACCCGAACTTACAGAAACCGCGTACGACTCACTCAGGGCTGCTACAGGGCAGCAGGGTTAGGTATATCGAAACAATACATGGTAATAGAATCCAAACCGTGATTTAAGGAAACTTGCATGCGTTCGTGAGTAGTAATTATCTAGTACATAGCATTAACTACCTAGTATCGCCTAAAAGACATGACAGGGTAGGCACCTATTCGAAGATCAGCCCTGCTGTGACATTTAGCGACGATACGGAGCCAGTGTCAACTCGGCGTGAAGGCTGCGAAGTGCGAAGGCTGTACCCTACCTGCCTGCCTGCCTACCTACCTCCTCACGGACCATCGTACAACACTGGAAATGCACTTGCGCAGTTCCGTGCAGCCCGCATCGTAAGCCGGTGGATTGGTTTTTGCGATGAGCTTCTCGTTCTACCACGCTAACCATATACGGCCGTATCGAAGATCGTAGAAGAGAGGTGGGACGATCAAGTCTTGACGTGCCTAGGATTGATGAATCTTGGAACCGGTGCAAGGGTGTCACTAAATTTTATGAAGACAGGTACCGTATGTAGGTATGTATTGCCCATCTACCTGGTACCTACCTAGCAGCCTAGGTAGGTAGATAGGTACTAGGTAGGTAGGCATATACTAGGTAAGGTAGGTAGGCTGGTAGGTAAGTCTCCTCTTGGAAGGCCTTGCTAACTAGGTACCTAGCACTGGTGTTCTAATCCATCTACGCGCACATAATTCAATTTCGGACCGGGGTCTCATGATTAGATCGGTGTGGAGATATTCGCCGGTGAGGTAAGATACGGGACAAGGGACTCCCGAGAGCGATGATTGATGATTGATGAGGGAAGAGGGTTGGACTTCACGAGACTCCTATAATCAACAACCTGTAACTTACAAGTTACCGTAGCACACGAATGTGGTCATACTTAACACGCCCAGATACAGAGAAAGCTTGATACGACCTAGACGTCTCTCGTACTGTAGTCATCAGGTAGGTATACTAGGTATGTGGTAGGTATATGTGGTAGACATGTTAGATGTATCCTGCATAAAAGCTATTTACCGTATGACCGCATCCTACATCACTGTAGATACGCCGCCTGGCCGCACCGTCATTAAAATCCCTGCGACAGGGTCTCCCCACCGCCAAGGGCGATCATCTTACGAGGGTACATATAGGTAAGAAGTATTATGCAACTAGTAGATTCTTTATATGAACAGGTAGTTTTCCTTCCTACCTAGGTACATACGATGAGAGTTTTCGAAGCGGTGCTACATATTTCTCACTCGAATTTTACATATGCGCGTCGGAAAAAGGAGTGATACCGTTTATATGGGTTAATATATGCACCTACATAGACTGTAGTTCGATGTGGACAAACGTGGGGGGTGACCTTCATACAAAGGGTTGTTTTTTCAGTGCATAAGTGTTAGAAGCAGTAGACAAAAAATAGCAAGGGACGAGTTCGATACCTAGGTATAGTTGAGATAACTATCTTTATTGGAACTTCTTGAATGGGGGCGCCAGGCTCGATGAACGACTTAGTTAAGACTGACGCCTCCTACGCTGTGACACCTCAGCGATCTACTACCCAACGAATGATGTTGCATGAGTCGGACTTAACGAAACCGTATGCTGACTCTCGATATACGACATTCATCGATTATAGTCGACGTCTCCGAGCACGATGTGTTGCTATTGATTCCAGACTAAATGGGCATCGTCAGCTTTGCACTGTCTGTTTCTCCAGTCTCGTTCTTATGCCACACCGGCCATCGATTATGGGCTTGTTCATAAATTCCTTATTAGATAGGTAGGTAGGTATGGTATATATACCTATATATATATAGTGTCTAGTAGCCTACTAAGCAGGTAGATACCATGACTTGGTCTTTTTATATACCTAATGGACTTGATGTTTATCATTAATATTCCTCTCATAGTCCAGAGAAGATCGAGTGTGAAATTGCGAAGTCCGAATGACACACCAAAGCTGGCTGTCCGATTTAATGCTAGCAGCAGCTGGAAGATAGGTAATATCACTACTAGGTGATCATTCCAAAAAGCTCCAAGTAAAAGTTTTATCTTCTCATGACATGTCAGTTTAACATTTTTACTATTGCCATATGCTAGCCCCCTTCTGTAACGTCCTGCTCACCTTGCCTTGGCATGTTGCTTTTTTTTTTTTTTTTTACCCCCTTCTCTTCTAGATAACTATTTTTCCGCGGACTAGGGATTTATCGCTAAGCATTCCTACACATGGTGGAAAAGACCGAATATTCTGAAGAGTATCGTTAAGTCGTCAGCGTCAGAAATCTTCTACTCATACGTAAGTAGGTAGGTATTTTTTTTTCATCTCAAAATCGTCGGTCTGAAGACCGATTACCCGAGGAAGAAAAAAAATAAAGATGCTGCCAAGATGGAGGGAAAGTTCCTCAACTTGTCTTTCACGTACCCATGTACACGCCCCCCTGGTAATCGTCCTCTAAAAGTAAGGGTTGGCGTTCCACTAGGCGCGGCTGATGCCGTCTATCATCTCTCCCCCTTCTATTTTAGAATTTGCCACTACGAAATGAGCAAATGTCGCCGAGTGGCACACATACTAGTTGGGGATGTACCCTATCTGGGAGTGCTTGGGAACGGCGACGACGATGACTGTCAGAGTATTAGTTCACGAGGATATGGAGTAGCAACCCTTCGCTGCGAACTCCTAGGTCATCCCACCCATCCGAACCAGGTTAGAGATCTTTAGAGATGGCTGCCCACAGCTCCATTGGCCTGCGGAGATCGTCCAATAGCTGCATAAGCTAACAGGAATAAATCGGCTAACCAATCATATTCCTGGCTACTCACCTCTTTCCGGTAATCTCACCACTCTCCCCTGCTCATCGATCTACGCACGATTAACACACGCGTCCCCATCTTTAAACCTTAGACTCGATTTGGGACGGGAAAAGAGGGTAAAAAAAAAAGCACATCGCAAAGGAACTTATGTTATTTTTCACGCCGTTATCCAATAACGTCGCCGTTATGCCGAATACTATCTCTTCTACTATTGCTACCACTACTTTACAAGTGCAATGCCAGCTTTGTTTTCAGGTACCTGGCTAATTAGGTACCTACCTATGCTGCTTTTGGTGCTTATACTATCTATCCAGGTCCTAGAATCTAGGTAGGCACCTATGCAGGTAGACATTACCTAGGTATTCATCCGTATATCATCACCCCTACATAGTACTTACCTACCTAGGTACTTCTGTACTTGTTTATCATAGTCATCTCGCCTCAGTTAACGACAGAGCGTTTCGAAACTTATCTGCTTGGCTAGTCCTGTCAACTGCGTAAGTCCTAGTCTAGCTTATACAACGTGGTGCAGTTTACTACGCCGAGCGATGGAAGTTGCGCCATCTTTTCCACTTATACTTACCTACACTTACACCCCCTTCCAGTTGTGCGCATAAAATGTATAGTATGTATACCTAGTATGTATAGTATGTGTATAGTATGTATGTCTACTCATCCTTGTCTTGTCATTCCCGCTCCTTGCTCTTTTCGTCCTGCGCCCTCCACTCGCCCTATGCTTTTTCCATTATTTTTTTTATTTCCCCCCTCCCATACCCGTCATACTAGGAGCCACCATAGGGACCGTACTCCTGATGGTCTACCTATCTACCTTGTCTATCCGCCTACCTGCCTACTTAGAAGCTATCCCTTTGGAATAATGTGGGGGATAGTCACCCGTCCTCTACCTACCTGTCTTGACTCTGGGGCACAACCCCAAGTTGTCGTCTCTCACCCCCCAACCACAGACCCTTGCATGATTTGCAGCTTTTAAGACATTGGGAATCTCGCATTTCAACGGCCGGCATCCCTGTTAGCCTTGACTCCTCCACCCTCTCTCTCTAGGCTATCATTAGGGTCGGCATCATCATCGTTGCATACCTACCCAAGCAACCGTCCGACTCAGCATCACCCGCAGTCAGAATTCTACAGTTTATAGAAATTCGTATACCCTTGAGAGGGAAAATACCTACCTACCTATATGTAGCAAAAGGCACTAGAAGTCTGCGGCCGCCTATCCGACCCATTTCGAGAAAGGTTGAAAATATTACACGAGCTAAGAAAAGAAAGATAAAAAAAATATTTAGCAATAAAAGTAAAGCAGGGGGAGGCCTGAGATGCGCAACCAAGCAAAAAAAGGTACATCGATAGTACTATACGCCTGTGTAATGCAATGGTCTCGACCGGCCACAACACAGGAATCTTAACTAAAGCCCCAATACTTCACAACGGCGATCCGACAAGAAATGTGTCTCGCACCTTATTCTTTTCGTCTCTTTATCAGTTCTTGATCCCTTCGAAGAACTTCTCTCCATCTTGTCCTAGTTTGAGGATCAACGTCTCACACACACATATTTGAGAGACCCTCCTTCTGAGTCCCAGTTCGTTTGCTGACAGGTTCTCCGACAATTTGCAGTTCTTTAGCCCGTTTACCAGTTCGTTGTTGGCACTTGGTGTCTTTTGGTTCAAGTTACGACACGAACCACGCGGGACACGCGAACTTCCCGGATAGCTGCGTACTTCTGATTGTAGCTCTCCCAACTCACCTTCATGCGAACACGTTCGGGCAGGCTGCATACGAAGAAACTCGTCTCCACACTCAATCGAATTTTGGGTGCAGTTCGTAAGTCATAACCCTTTGTCGTTTAGCCGCGCCATGTCAACAACTATCGCCATTCCCACTTTGAAGCCGTCCGATACGGTCTTCCATACCTAGTACTTTAGCTTGTATGACGACGGGGTCTTCGGGTTTGACCTCCGCCGCTATTTCTCTTAGCTAACTACCAACGATATAGTATAAATAACTAACAACCCAACCAGACGAACAGGATATTCAAGGAGTTGAGTATCCTCTTTTTGGGGCGGGGAAAAGTTTTGGATACTTCCACTTTCCGAGACTCGACTCAGAATCAGTTTGCCAACAACCTGTTTCAGCCAATGAACGCCGCTGAGCTCCTATCTACTTCCACGAACTAACGCTGTCAAAGATTCTCAGACCTGTTCGGAAGGAAGAAAGAAGGTGTTTTCATATTAATCCCCCCACGAACAAGCCGCTGGAGCATCCTGCGGTTCTGGTCTCTTGAGATTCAAAAGTAGTCAGCTCTCAGAGTGGTCTGTTTCTGCCTTTTCAGCAACCGCCACTCCTCCTCCATCCCGCAGAACCTTGAATGTTTGTTTCACTAGTATTTCCAACGGAGGCTATCAAATCTTCCCAAGGACTCGGCAGCAAATAAGACAGGCGGATCGCGAAGAGGAATCCAATAACACTCTATTAGCAACCGGGAAGCCGTTTCCCATAAGGGATCCAAGGGTAGAAAGGCTGTAGAGTCTCAACGCGTAGGGACCCTCAAGTTTCTGCAACACTGCTCCCGAAACAGGTGTTTGTTCGTTCCATTTGGAACAGGTCTTTCGCCATATTCTAGACTTTCTAGAAATAGACAACTTGATGTCTGCTGTCAAGTTTGAGTATCCGACCTATAAGCTGTTCGAGGTGAGTCAAGGCGAAGGCAAACTCCTGCTGAGAAACTTGGCAGTTCGGTTTCGGGGAGAAATCGCTAACGGACAGGAACGATAGCCTCAATATCATCAGAGGCCAATCATAGTCGACGCTGACGCGCTCGAGTCTCCTGAGACGGTGATCCTTCGGTACGAGGAAGAGGCAGCTGCCAGAGCGAACGGAGGAGACCTTCGTGGGGATTCCCCGCCTGGTCTCCTATCTATGCCCGCATATTCAAAACCTCAACCGCCCCAGATGCATGGTGAGTTCTCCGTGCGGTTGTCTCTCGGTCGAGATCTAGATCTATAAGTCGGCACGATATCGTGGTCATATCCGTACCTAGTAGTATCTGGCCCGGGGTAGTGATAGCATCGGTTATGAAACGTAGGGATCTGCGAGCTAACTTGATCCTGGTCCTTCAGCGTTTGATTCACCAAGATCCTACCAAGATCCCCAGTATCAGTACTCGGCTCAGCAATTCGCGGCTCAGCAGTCTGAAAATGCTGCCGCGCAGCTCAATCAGATGGCCTTCGCGGCAAACGGCACGGCAGGCCAGTACATGGCACCGATCGTGGCCACGCTGATTTCGTATCAACCGACGGCGGGCATGATTGGGACTAAGGTATTAATCAAAATAACGGCCCCATACGATCTGATCACCATCACGAGCCACTTCTTCTTAGCATTTGGATCCCACAAGAGCCCGGCACACGCTATTAGGGACACGGGGGATGCAAGCGGATTTGGTTATGCTGTCAGCGGAGACGCACCGCAGTTTGAAGACACGCGGAGTCCAAGCGCCAACGTGCCTTTATCACTCCTGATCGAGAGTGCGACAGGGCAGACTTTGGCAACTATAGACGCAGGCACGTTCACTTATCATAACACTCCAGCCGGGACTGCAGATGGCCCGCCTGAGAGCGTCACGCGGGCCAAGGGGGGGTCCAGGTCACCTGAGCAGAGGGAGAGCCCTACAAAACAACAAGACCAGGAGCAGCTGGCAACCGATACAGCTACAAATACATACGGCTACGCTCCCACCACACAGCAAGCCGTTACATCCAACTATGATACCGGTTATACCAACAACGACAGTATGATAGGGACTTACCACCGCTCGTCTTACGCGCTCGACTATCCTCGTCCACCACCACCCCCGCCCCTAAAGACTCCCTCGTGGAGTCAATATGCACATTCTCTCTCGGGTCGAAGCCCTGCCATAAATCACACAACTATCTCTCGACCTAGCAGCATCACGACTTTACCCGTTCCGACTTCCAGCGCGCCGCAGCTGATTCGTACTAGCACCTTACAGGCCTCCGGGTCATCTGGTGGAGGACAGTTAAATCCTTACGCCCTGTACTCCACTAAGGCGATATTAGAGATAAATGGAGATCTCGAATCGATGGCATCTGGGTGGACCCAGGAGGAGTGGGAAAACCGGAGGCGGATAGTGATGTTCAGCAAGAAGCAACGAGGCTCGACCCTTACCACGTCGTTTAAGCCTGTTGCGGCCAACGAGAGACCGCCAAACAGCATCTGCATCAGCTGCATCTACTGGGCCGAAAAAGAGGAATGCTACGTTACGAGCGTCGATACCATATCCCTGCTGGAGCAGCTCGTTGCCGCGCCGGGGAGGTTCACGGTGGAGGAGAAGAACCGGATCCGCCGCAATCTCGAGGGGTTCCGCCCCCTGACAGTTAGCAAGGCGAAAGCCGATAGCGAGGAATTCTTCAAGGTCATAATGGGCTTTCCGGCCCCCAAACCACGCAATATCGAGAAAGATGTCAAGGTCTTCCCCTGGAAAATTCTAGGCTCGGCGCTTAAGAAAATCATCTCCAAATACGTGAGTTTTGACTCTGATGCATCTTCCTGCATCTAATCTGCATCTAATCTCCTTAAGCCCCATCTTGTTTTCCCCAATCTGTTTCACATATAGATTTTCGAGCGGTATATTCGTCATGGTTCATGGGTTTTTTGGGGGTTTTTTCTTTTTTTGACGTGCGGGAGCCGTGCCCATTCCAAATCTCATCCTGCCTTACGTGCTCGAATCCTCGCATCCTCACATCCTCACATCCTCGCATCCCTTCCAAATACAGACTGACAGATTGGCTAACCCGAAAACTCTAACTAGTCCGCTTCTCCGTCGTCGACGTTACCCTCTGGGCCGGGACCGACCCTGCTCACTCCCGTCAGCAGCACGAGCCCTGGTCTCTATGGACCGCCCCACACGCCGACGGTATCTGACAACAGCTACTCTCACCATGACTCGCATTCGATGCCATCGCCACGATCTCTCACCGGTGGCCCGTCCGCATGGGCGACCTATCCCGGCCGCACGATCTCGCCCGGGATTAAGTCCCATTCCCCACAAGGCATACAGATCACTAGTTTGCCCCCTACGTATAGGCACGCAGATACGAGGCCGCAACAACACCTACCGGCGCCGCCAAGCTACGGACTAGCGCAGCGTTGGGATACCACCGCCGTCTCCAACGGCTACGGCGATGCCTCCACTCCCGCCTACACGACGAGCCACCAGCACCAAAGTCATGTGTACGGCGCAGGCACGTACGGTGATGTCAGTCATCGGGAATAGCAACATGACTGGAGGTCTTTCTTAGGGATGGAAATGGGTGGGAACAATTCAGAAGGCATGTGTCGCGGGATGACGAGGGTTGCATAATGAGCCATACAATTTCAACGGTACAGAGAAGCTAAACAGATGCCCAAAGCGCGCGGGATCCAACTTGAGCATCCGTACCGCATATCCTCATACGATACCGTTTATACCCCGGCCTTTCTATCTTCTCCTTACGGATTCTTACGGCACAACGTATGGGTGTGAAGCGGGAAGGGTTGGACAGAAATCTGAACCGCATACTGTACTATGTATGGAGTGTCAAGATTATTATTATTATTTTTGGATGTCTGGTGCTTGGTTTGTGATGGGGATCATGCTATGCTCCTACATAGACTCCAAGATTTCCAGATCTCTAATAGGGAAAAAGGAGGGTTATTCGTAATAAGGGCATATGCCAAGTTGATGGATGCTGGTTTTTGGGGGGCAAGAGAGAGAGAAAGCTCAAGTGTTTAGGTGGTGTGTATATGTTATGTGTGTGTGGGGGGAAAAGGGGGGAGTCTGGCCAAGGTCAGCTGTTGTCGCTTCAACCAATCACCATTTCTCCCGGGACTCCATTTTGATCGCACGACACAAACGACCTGCCTTGATTTTATTCTCCGGCATCCTGACCTACGCATATACTGCGCATATACAAGGCTCGCTCGGCCTTCAGAACCGCCCTACCCGTAATGAATTCCTCTGCGGTACCAGTTAGCTAACCCATCCCTCAAGTGCCGGCTTCCCTGTCCCTCCATCATCAGGCAGTTTTAAAATCATTTTGTCTATTATCACGACCGTCTTATCTTTTCTTTCCTGGTCCCGGGAGGACCCTACCCAGGCGGCCATGATCGACTTTGCATCGCTAGTCTCCGGTGACTGATTGGTCACGAGCTTGTCGACTAGCAGATGCATCCATGTGGGCAACATGGATGGTGTGCGAGCCTTAGATGTATGTCTATCGGGTGCGCGCCGCTGCCGCTGCATGATGCATGCCATCTGCGTCACGCCGTTCCTTACTTCCTCACTGGGTAACCCTCTTCATTTTCCCTGGTCGTCATCGGGAGCCCACCTCTTCAACGCCTCGAAGCTTGATCAATCTTGAATTACCAATTCCATTTTACCCTTATGCACCATAACGACTTCGACCGTTTCACCACAGCCGCATGCCTCTTGTTACCGCTAGAGCCTATATCGCCTGCGCAGATGATCCACACATAATGCATAATCTGCCTATACCTATACACATAACTCTATCAGCAGACCCTGGAGGCAACTTATACGACCTATACACGCTGGGCGCGGCGGGGGAGATGAATTATGTCCAATACCCCTTGCGGTCTGGTTGAGCAGAATATGATATCCGTCCGGCCACTCATAGCCCCAGTCCTCACCGAATATGAACGCCTAGTGATACCCACGTGTTTACCTACCTACCTACGAGTCCAGGTAACCTAATCAATAGTCGTTTACGAGGAAATAGTCGCTATACACGAGAGCATGACATGTGCATCTATTCCCATATCGCAAAGCAACGCATCGATATTTCCGATTCAACGACCACGTACTTCCACCTCTGCCAACCTCGTCCTCGTTAGATATTAGAATAATTCAGGGGCCCGGATTGGGCACGCACAATACACTCCTGGTCGCCATGTCTCTTGTTTTCCTCGGCGAACTGGGACTTTAGATTTTGTTAGATCCCTGGCGTCTCTCTACATCTAATTCCATTTTCTGGGAAATGGAATCGATGTCATGAATCTTGGTTTCGGCTCTTTTCGCTTATGCGCTTACGGGATGTTACCTTACTTTCAGCTTCCTTGAATCCAGCGACCCTTTTTGCGCATGGCCCACAGTTGACAGCATGCAAATCCCCTTCCCCTAATTTTGATTGCAGGTTTCTGCATATTTCTGCATAGGGGCTCGGACACATTTCTATACTCATTTCTACCACGAATTGCCTTTCGCTTTTACTTTCCTTTTCTGTCATATTGTTGTAATAGTTTATCTTTCCCATTTCCCAACTGGGCCGCTTTGATGGTGTCTTCTTGGTTTATGTAGGGGTACCTGGTTGGAATATGAGGAGTTTACAGCGTCATGTAGGTAGGCACCAGGTAGTTTCGAACGGGCATGGCCATAACGGAGGAGTATGGGTAAGGGGGGGAGACTAAGGAGCCGCGGCACGGTTTCTTATCAAGGTCGATCGGGTTGGGTTTTCTTTTTCCTCTTTGTTAGAGCGTTTTATACCCTGTTTCTATCATAACATTCTTGTAACGTTAGCTCTATCCTTCCTCTTCTTGCCTTGCTAGACCAATATCTTGAAACCAGAAATGCATTGTTTGCCGGATTTTTACTTCGGAGTGGTGTATCTAGGGAAACAGGCATGGAATATCGGTATTTAGATGGAATGGGCTCGGATATGTTATCACTGGATGCTAGGAATCAAGTTCATGGCGCAAATACGTAAAATGGTTATTGGAGAAGGGTAATAGAGTGGACATGGTACACAGGACAGGGACACAGGACACGGGACACTGATTATCATCATGCTTGCCTACCTAGGTAGATGGAGGAAAGGCGTCTTAGGGGATGGCTTGTTTATTTTATTTACCGACTTTTGCCTGGTAGATATCGTCAGGGACCTACCTAGGTAATCATAATTTATACCTTTACCATTATACCCAGATCAGATTTGATACAAATCAACGTATGACTCTTGTAATAAAAACATCGTGAACGTGATTTTCACTTGGGTGGCTTGATCATTACCTACCTACTACCTACCTAGGCATGTACCCAGTATAGATCAGAAAGGTGGCCTTCTCAGATCCCTATTTTCTCTATATCTACCTACCTAGTAGGTACTAGGAAGGTAGGTAGGTAGGCAGAATCCGTGCGCTCGCCACTGTTTCAAAGAGAGACAGCTGAACTCTCATTCTTTATACTCTACATTTTCAAATCATCCATCATATCCGTCAAGGTCTGCCACCTATGATCATCCTCCCAAGACTCTTTGGCCTTTCCCATGATGCTCCTCACGGCACTCCTCGCTTTGCCTTTCCATTTGTTACCAATGTTATCCACCCGTGATCCGTAATTTTCGTACGCTGCCACCAACTCCGATGTCCTCTGCACTACAGCTTCCCACGCATCCGCATTTGTCAACCAGCTTCCCTGCTGGCCTTGTGTTCCACTGGATGCAGAAAGCGCACTACCAACACCACCAACGGCCGTCCTCCATGCCTTCTCGGCCGCATCCAACGCACCTACCCAGTCCCTTCGCCATGCACGAAGACGGGAGACCAAAGCCCAGCACGCCGAATTCGTCGTGATGAGAGGTATAATGTCTTTCTCGAAAAGGGCCACAATTTTGCTTTCAATAGTGCCTCTTCTGGGATCGTAGATCTTCGGTTCACCTTCATTGCTGCTAGGTATTGGCGTTTTAGTCGCCTCTCTGACTAGGAGGGTAAGGATGTCGATGTCTAATGTCTCTTCTGTCTTGCGGATACGGATCACATTTCTCACACCAAGCACCACATCGTCTAGATCAGGATCCGGAGATAGGCTAGCTGCTAGGGTAATGACATTATCCCAGATCCGCCAGTTCGAATCTGCAAGCGTAGCGCCACGCTTGAAGGCGATTAAGGAGTCCTGTAGTAATTTGTGGCCAGACTTTCCAAGTTCAGCTGCCCGCTTTGTGCTCACCATATCGTCTAAGACGTCAGAGCCACTCTTACCGAGCTTTTCTTGGCGGCCATTTTTCTCCGAGATGATCTGGCGGTACCAGCTTAAAAGTGCCGTTCCAAGGTTGCTCCAGGTCCTCGCATCCTCGCCCCCGGAAGTATTGTTCGCCGTTGATATAGCCCTCTGAAACGCCTCAGCTGCATCGGGAAAATTTCCGAGGCGCAGCTCGATGTCGCCGAGTCTATTCCACATCTCCGGGCTTAACCTATTAACGCCAACGGCGAGGAGGTATGCTTCTCGAGCTTCCTTCCATTCTTGCTTTTGAAGGTGAAGCTCGCCCAGAGATCTCTGCGCCCTCGCAAAACGTCGGTTGGAGATCTCCCACGCACGGTGGTAATGTTGAGGGTCGTTTTCGATATCACCCAGTATACAAAACAATCTGGAAGAATTAGGGGGTGGGGGTGAGCGTTCCGGACCATAGAAGTCGGCCGCTTTGAGAGACGAGATATCAACTTCAGCGTCATCTAGGTCAATATTGCCCTTTGATTTGGCGTCAGCGTCAACATAGTAGGTGCGGTGGAATAATCGCCACCGTACGACGGCCCGAGCCTTTTCCTCGCCCCCGCTTCCTCGACCGTCTGGGTCATCGGTAGATGCGCTGCTTGCTAAGCATAACGCGACTTCCGCCCAAAGGCGTAACCGTTTAAAGATTTCCAAAGCCGAAACAAGAGATCCAACAGAAGTCCAAGCATAAGCGAGCTCCGACTCTAGATGCCAACGAGGAGGGGAGGATAAAGAGTTTACATACCGCAGCCTCTCTTGTGGGGATGCTGACTCGGAGGTTTTGGGAGCTGGGAGGAATGAGGTTGGTTTTTGAACGTCAGCCGACTGGCCTGGTTGGTGTTCAGCGGTGACTTGGATGATTGGAATACTATATTCAGTCGCTGTGCTATTGCTATCACCATGAGGCTTGTTCGCCAAACCTTCAGACTCTTGCGTCTCGACGATAACCTGGTCTACAAGCGCTTGCATCTGTAAGACGGCACGTTCGATCGTGCGACTTCTGTTGAGTTCAATCCGCGATCGTACCAGTAGCGCTTGGGTATATGTTTGCCAGTTAGTCGACTTATCATCGATCACTCGTTGAGCAAAGGGTAAGATTTCTTCGGAAGTCAATGAGTCGGCGGGAGAGAAAGTATCTCTCATTGTAGCTTCAGTCAGGAGTATGATATGATCTTCTGGACAAAGTTGCGGTTGGCCATCCGGATTGATATCTCGCAATTCAGCTGGAAGATCCGAAGCTGATTTATCGGCCTGACCATTATCGAACTGGATATTCTCTAATAATGTATCGTCATTTAGCGGAAGTGCAACGGGCGCTACGTCGAAGCGCTGGTCGGATGCCGTGTGAGATCGTGCATGGCTCTTAGCAAGCACGATGAGCTGACTAGTGTTCTTCTCCTGAAATCTTGTCCGTTTCCCCAGGGCACCAGAGAGTGCGTAGGAAAAGCCACTGATATCCGTAGCCGACTGCAATGCCTTCCGGGCGTTTGTATCGTTCCCAAGCATTAAATGACAAGCCGCCTCCTCCAAACGGAACTGCACACGAGATTCCTGAGGCCATTGTGATTTCTCTGAGTCTTCATCTATTTCGGTTGGACCGATGATAGAAGATTCGGCCTCTATGAGACTATTTTCTATGCGTTCCTGGAGGGTTGGTACATCTGTCCAACGACCACTTTTGGTGAATAATGATCCAGGGCCTAATGATGGCTGAGAGATGAGCTTATAGTGCCAGAGGTGAATCCTTAGACGAGTCCAGGATAAATGAAGTGAAAGAGATTGTCGTGGGTCAGACCAGACTTCAGGTAACTCGATGGGCAATATAACACCAGATGTGAATATAAAGCGAGATAAGCAGAATAACTCGATATGAGGTATATAGGGATACGGAGAAACCCCGTCCACGTCGAGAGACCTGAGGCAAATTCTCCTAAAAGATAATATGGGCGCCTCGACGCTGCCGTTCGTCTGGTCGTTTGGAGACTTTGTCTCCGCAAAACTTGAAAGGAAAATAGCTTCAACTGCGCTAGACCTTTCGAGAACTGGACCCGTAACATTCGCTTGCAGGAAGGCGTATAATGAAGCCAGGCCTAATCGAACTGTCTGTGCGATATTGTAGGGGCCGCCCTCTATTCGTGTGTCGATCCCAGGTTGATCTATTATCATATGCCGGACAAATTGGGATATTATGCGTCCAGATGACTCTTCATGAAATGCCTCGAGGAAAGACGAACCGGCAAAGGTCTTCTCGATAGAGCCAAGTTTCGCGGGCGAAAACTCGTCATCCGCCATATTGTTGTATTTGGTATATATTGCTTTTTAATGCTTTAGGGTCTTGGAAAAGTAAGTCTAAGGCACACAACTAAAAAAGGAATTGTTTGGTTGATCCGCATGGAATACGGGCATTAGGTACGGATAACCTGGAGAACTTATGTACCTCGTAAATACGTATGATAACTTAGGCGTTTTTTGAATAAGAAAATGTAGATCGATGAATACCTAGTATATAATGGATTTATTCATATCATTCAATGCCCATATCCTTGAACAAATTCAATACTTGAATAGATTCATCGATAATGGATGTCTTTTCCACCGAGGGGGAGGGGCCATCTCGTTTTTTTCTCCACACTAAAAACCTAGCAGCCTAGGTCATATCCCCATCTTACTAGGTAGGTACTATACATGGTCCGTGCACAATGATTATCAGGTCCTGGGTTCTTAGGTACAGTGCCTACGAAGTATGTACTAGGAACTAGTTACAGTAGGTATGGATACCACTAGGTAATGCCGTAAAACGAAAGATCTATGCAAATTAGGCACTTACCTCCCGGCGAAGTTGAGGTCTATACACCACGCTCAAGCTCAAGAAATGATCGTATTAAGGAATTTGAGCACAAACGTATATAGCTCCTAAACGTAGAAGCAATTCTTATCATTCATCTTTACATCAATTATCGTCTGCGCACTCCATCGTGGAAGGGGCCGATCCTTGCTACTATACATGAACAACTCCTTTACACATGGATTTTCATTACATCTCATCAGAGCCCATAACCCCTGACACTCATATGCTTGAGCTCGTCAGCCATTAGATTCAACATTTAGAATCCATCATTTCTTTCCCTTCTTGCGCCCAGGAACTACCTTGAAGCCGGCACCCTGCATCGAGTTGGTATCGCTACCAGGCTCCTTGTGGCTGCTCTTCTTAGCCACCTCGTTCCAACCTCCAGCCGTGCTAGACTGTGTGTCCACCGAGGGGCTCTTTGCAGGCTGCTTCTCAACTACACCTCGGTCGGCTAGCTTCTTGCGACGGATGAACTCCTCCGCAAAATGACGTCCATCCATCGTTTTAGAGTTAGCGTATATCGCATCCGATATAAGATCGCCCACTAGAGGGAACCCTATGAGCGTGTTGGCAAAGGCCTCAACTGTTTGAATATCGCCGTTAGTAGTCGTCCTTGTATATGTGATAGCCGCCTGACTAATTCTCAACTTACTGTCCGTAACACCCGTTATTCCTTTAGCCAACTGAACATGGAGCCATTTATTGAACTCATCCATAGCTTCTGTGTGGGTGGCGCCGACTATCGGGTTTGCGGGTTTGGCGACGGCCGGTCGTGGTGGAGGAGCCGCTACAGCAGGCGTTGGCTTCGCCGCGCTCGAAGGCCGCGCTTGGGAAGCAGGACCGGTCGGTGGTTTAACCTTACCGCCAGCTCCGACGGTAGCCCACCCTGACGTATTGGCTGTGGGTGTTTGACTAGGTGCAGGAACCGAATTGGGCTTGCTAGCGAGATCAGCATAACGCTTTCCAGCGCTAGCTGCGAGTCCAGCTTGTACGGCCGCGTCCTTCGCTTTCTGCTTGCGAGCCTCTTCTTCGCGTTGGATATCGGCTAGTGTCTTCTTTTTATCCGAGACTTGTGTCTGGACCACTGGTCCAGATACGGGTACCTTCCCTGGGGCTGGCTTCGCCCAAGGACTACTGCTCGTCCCGGGATTGACGGGAGATGCGGTTCCCCACGTGCTAGTTGTAGGGAGACCCGGAGCAGCGGCAGCGGCCTTTTCACGTTCTCGTACTGCTTCCTGCTCAAGCATAACACGGCGGGCAAGTGCTGCAGCTTCCTCGGCCTTGGCGGCCTTTAGAGCCTCTGCCTGCTGGATCTCCTTGAGGCTAGGGCCCTTGTGCGACTCCATGCCAACCTCTTTAGCCCACGGCGCGAGAGGCGGCGGCTGAGCTGTTGCAGATGACGGTGTGATATCAGGCGTACCGGATCGGGAGCTTGTAGCATATTGTTCGGGTAGATTAGACTTAACCCGCTGAGGAGCGGGAGCCGGCAAAGGAGTAGCAGACGGGGGTGGTGGGAAAGGCATTGGTAGCCCGGTAACCTTTGCAGCGGCTGCAGCGGCTTGCGCCTGCTGATACTGCTTAGTCAAAGAAACCGACTGGTCTGCTTCGGCCTGACGGTGAGTAGTATCCGCGTCGGGAGATTGTTTAGAAAACCCGGGTTCAGCATTTTGAACAGGTGGGCTTAACTTAGACATTTGCTCATTACTGACATCGCGAAGAGGTGAGACTTGTCGCTCCATCATTTCGGCATCATGCTGCGCCCTAAGCTTTTCGAATTCTTGCAACCTTCCTCGAAACCCTTCAGTGTCTTCAACCAGCTCGCTAGAACCTGGGAGCTGGCTTCGCACGCCTGCTTCTGAAGTGGGAGCCCCAATAGGCTGCGGGGGGAGGTTGCCGCCTACCGCCCCGGTACTGTGGAGGCCAGCTAACATCTGGCGTTCTGGCCCTGATAGACGAGCAAGTTCATCCTCTCTAAACATGTCTAACCCTTGTCCAGAACTACCTTGTACCGCGGCTTGATGTGTAGCTGGCGTGTCGAAAAAAGAACCCGCAGTTCCGATGGCGCCGATGGGAGGTTGCGGGGGCATCGTGATAGGAGACGTAATACTACCGAAACTTGGCTGGCTCTGCAGACTGTGGGCGCTGGAATGATGGTGCAATCCCGGAACACTAGGAATGGGAACCCTAGCCATAGATTGCTGGGTAGCATAGAATTCGCGGTGACGGGCCATCAGATACTGCTCTTCTTGTTTTCTTCTCTCGAGATTATTCTGCTCTTCCGCTGTCAAGGTCCTACCAAAACTGGGGAATGCATTGACGAGTGGTGGCTGGATCACGCCTCCCGAATTCGAGAACGGGCCGGTTTGCGATGGTGGGCCATGAGGTATGCCGATCTGAGGAACTAGGAAGGGCTCACGAGAGTTACCAATGCGCCTTATCAGTTGCCCTAACGGCTCGAATTCCGAGTCCTCTAATTTCTTAACTCGTAAATCTGGAGTGAAGAAATTGGCCTTGTACCAATCATTCATTTCCAGCCCGGTGAACGGACCCTGCTGATGACCTTGAGGATCAAGATACACCCATCTCATCCGGTCGGGCATGACCATAGTGCGGGACTGGACCGAGGGGGGATCAGATGTCTGGCCGGCGGGGTACGATGGCGCAGTACTGGTTGCCGTGAAGGCCTGGCTATGGGGGGCACTTGAGATGCCACCATGTAAGGGTTCAGAGCTCACCGGAGTTCGACTAGGCTCGGCCTGGGCAAACATCTCGGAAAAAATTCCTCTGCCTGCTCGCATAGGGCTATCAGTTTCCCGAGCATGGTCGCCGGGAGCGGTACGGCCGATAGCACCTAGCGGATTTGGTTGACGAAGCTCCGGTATCGAGTCGCCCAGACTTTCATTGTCCTGGGACTGCATCTGCGCCTGCATCGCCGGAGGGAACAACGAACCAAGCTTGCTCGCTCGACCAAAGGACCCGGAACCGCCGAAGCCTCCCGCACTCGAAGGTCCAAAGACGCCGCCAAGATTCCCTAGACTAGGGGACTGAAGGTCACCAACAGTGCCAAATAAGGAACCGCCAAAGCTAGTGAAAGGCGCACGCTCTCGATCCGGGGTACTCGAGGATGGCCAACCAGTGAGGTTGCTTAGAGGTGGATAAACCTTTGCCCCGACACTAGAAGTCTGGCTGCGATCACTACCATCAAATCCCGCATGGGCAAAGGAGCGTGGCACCCCTCCACTGAAACCGGAGACGTGATCAGAAACACCGATAGAGCCATGCTGCCTATCACCGATGTCCTCATGTTCACCACGCTCGCCCGGAGGACTTCGGAAAGGGTTCGTTTCTGACGGACTTAGAGGGGCTTGTTCGTGTTCTATGTTGCCACCCAAGTTGAGGCTGGCCATTCCAAAATCTCCCGTAGAACCTTTCACTGGAGTATCGTAAGGGGCATGAAGAGACAGATGAGACATCGGAGGGGGGCTTGTATCTTGAGCACCTCCTAACACAGCGCTGCCCGAGACACTGTCTTCGCCAAAAGGGTCGGTGTCAGTACGTTGTCGAGGACGCCACAGGCGATTTGAATCTGGCGCGGAGCTTTCATTCGATTTTGTCGCGATACTATCGGAGCTTTCCTTAGGAATCAAATGCGCCAAGCGACTTTCGCCACGTGGGTTTCCAGACCGCTTCTCCCCGATAGTAGAACCCGGTAGGGCGAAATTTCCAAAACTACCTATGCCAGGTAACGTGGTCGCCGCCGACGCCGACGTTGACGTTGACGTTTGCCAAGGGGACGTACCGCCGAGCCCAGAGCCTGGGATCGTATTGTTACGCATCAATCCACCGAAAGGCAGAGTCTTGGCAGAAGCGTCGCGTGCATTGGTGTCCTCTTCAGGCTCCTCAAAGGTCAAGTCCTTCGCGTCCGTATTTTTTCGGCCAAACCAGTGTGATGAATCGTCTCGGGGGGGACGCGTCGCGGACGCCGGAGAGGTCAAGCCGCCACCGCCGGAATAAGGATTCGTGTCGGTAGTTTCACGCCGTCTTGTACCAGGCCTCGACGAAGCCGAAGGTGAAGAGAGTCCGAAGTTAGTGGAGCTTCCATGTGAGAGTGAAGTCTTTCGACCATTTACCCCTCCTCCGGGATGATTCCCATCTTTATTCTGAGCTGGCGGCTTTATAGAAGAATTAACATCAGATGCGAATAACTAATATAGAGTCAGCTCCGAAAAGAATTGTACTCTACACCTCCGGCCGCAATCAAGGACTTGGGATAACAAGGTAACAGGGCAAGGCTCACCTCCTTTTCCTCCGCGTTCATCTCCTGTAGGCCGACAGCTTTAGTCAACCCCGGAGTGTCCCAACAAATATCTGGCTCTTGTGGAGCTACATGGGAGTCGCCGGTCTTACCCCATCCCCTAGACGCGGAGCCATTGGCGTGCCCCGGATTCCACCCAGGTGCGAACAAGGTGGATATATCAGGTCGTTGGGAACTAGGATCGTAGGCCGTACTGAAAATCGAGAGTAGCTGATCCCTAGAATATCTCAGAGTACCCGAACTTTCGACGTTAGTGGAGCCGACCGGCATAGCAGATATGACGGCAGGGTCAGCAGCAGCCGATTGGAGCGTTTCGGAACTTTGCATCTGATTTAGGGATTGACTCGAAGGAGTAGTCGACGTCCGGCGGAACGTAAGAGTACCGCCATTAGCAGATCGTGCCGGACGAGACCTAGAAGAGGGGGAAAAGGGACAAGACCCGGTCAGCTTCCTATCCTAACCAAAGACATATGATGGTCCGGGGGAGGGGAAGGGGGGAGAGGTGGGGAGAAAAGAGCAACATCACCCTTACCATTCTCCGCTGGCGTTCCCTCGACCATCGTTCCTAGCGCCTGGTCTTGTGTCACGGCTCGGGTTCTGTCCGGCAGCAGCTGAGGCGAAACTTGAAGGGAGATTTGACGGCATTCTCACGGATGTGGAAAGGCTGGTAGTATTTCTACAAGAAATATGGCCTGTAACAATAACAGGATGTTCGAAGTTCAATGTTCGTAGGCGTGTGCGCAGACGTTTAAAGCTTAGGTGAGAATCAAGATACTCGGAGGGGTTGAGGGGATTCAAGCGGATTCCTGTTTAGCTTCGAGTTTAGTGTTGTGACGCGCGATGAATGACAATATCAAGGTTACGAGGCGGCTCGGGGCTCAGGGGCTTAGGGGCTTAGAGGCATATGGGTTCATGCATACGTAAATGTGAATGTGGGTGTGAATGCTCGGGTAATAGAAGTTGTTGTCAAACGATCTATATGTTGCATAGAATGCTCCCACAAGATCGCATAACAATAAGGAATCGTATAAAGTTCGTAAAGCTACCTAAGTAAGTTACGATATCGATGAAGTGGTTTTTTTTCTTATTGCTCTGCAAAGTAGGTGTTGGGTATGTATCGAGAAGTGAGTTTCTTTTTTTTCGGTGACGACTTGGAAATTCCTTAATTTTTTTTGCTTGTTGAAATTTCAGGGTGGACGGTAAAGTTTCCCTAGTTCCCTAGGCTGATCGGGGGCGAAATCACACTAGCCACCCACTCTTGACTGCCAAAATACCTACTGAGCCACAAACAGCCCACTTGGCGTCTATTAATCGGGCGGACATTTGACGAAATGAACCCTAGCCACAGTTGCACCTACCTACTAGTAGCCTACACCTAGGGCATAGAACTCCAATTTTGACCATTGACTTAAACATTCGATATTCTACAGTACCAGGTAGGTACAATACATAGGTACCCCAGTAGTATAAATTCATTATTAGCCTATGAAAAATCATAGACGTTAACCAATACACTGGGTATCCAAGCCAAAAAGTGCTTACCAAGGAACTTTTTATTTGATATGCCCATGAATGTATTCATGATTTAACGAAATTTATTTTTTTAGTTGCCTTCTTATCAATAATGGCCCATGCCCATATCATGCTTTGTATGTGTGCACACTGAATTTAAAAACATTCAACTTACAACAGTACCGAAATTTTAAATTAAATATTTAATAAAATTATAAATATAATTAAATATTTTAACACTTAACTTTCTTTCATTATTAAATACATCTCAGGTTAATTCATTACACATATAGAAAGTTTAAGGGTATGAAATCTGGCCACGAAATTTAGGTTTCAAACTAGCAATTTAGCTACCATGGGGGACGTACCCACGGACCACCCCCCAACGGGCCACCCCATCTCTCACCAAAACACCTTGTTTTCACTTACACCAGGATCTATCAATATCAAATTTATTTAAACAAGGTTTTGCATATGCGTAGTTTCGAAGGCGGGCTATATGGTGATGTGTTTTTTTAATTTATACGATTACCTTAAGAGGAGTTATGGGGTTACAAAATAATGGACCTAAAAGCGATTTCTTAGATTTTCCTAGATTTTCACCCTAGCAAAGACTTCAACCTATTATATAACGTACAAGCATCATTATAGTTAGATATTCCAGTATTATAATATACTAATCATTAGTTATTTAATGATATATTTTATATTATTATAGGTAGCGTTGTTATCTAGCTATGCGCTTGAGTATGTATTGCTCTTCCTCGAACTTCGAGAGCTCGGATCAAAAGGTGGCCTACCCTCAAAACAACCCGTACGCCTTCAAGATAAAAACAACGACTACTCAATCGGCTTGAGGCTTCTATTACGAAGTCTTATAAACATTAAATATAATTATAATGATAAGATCGAAGGAGATTAGGTTCCTAGGGGTCTAGCTAAGAGTTTTAGGGGGAAAGGTCCCTAATTTAAGCGCTAAAATTTTAAGAATTAGTGAGATATTAGGTAAATTATACATGACATCACTTTAATCCCTACTTTCTCGCCATTGGAACGGCCGCATACATAAATAAATATATCATCTGATTCAGCTTCCAAAGGCCTTTCGATTAGTTTTATTTATATAAGTTTACATATTTTATTGATTTAAATATGAATATTTAAAGATAAGGTGTTTTGGTGAGAGACAGGGTGGCCCGTGGGGGGGTGGCCTGTGGGTGCGTCCCCCATGGTAACTTTAATACAACATCAATCCTTCTAACTAACCCCTTTTCAATGTGCACGCCTTTATTCTTCTATGTACTTAAGAGCAATTTCATATTTGTCCTCCTACACAAATGTAGGCGACTCTAATCTATTCGAGTGTAACTACCGCAAACTACCCGCCGATATGCCTAGGTGTATATACTAGGTATCCATCATCTCATATGGCCCTCATGAGGTAACCAAAGAGGTCTAAACAGTGAAAATTCTATCTATAGTACGTACGCTAAAATTCATCAAACTATCTATGAAATTCTTCACTTCTTCTCCGGATCAAACTGCCAAATAACTGCCAAGTAGGTCTTCTGTGATACTCAATGCTTGGAATATCACTTAAAACCCCCATTGTTTACACCAGTGCTTCAGCAAATCGGGTGTGATAGCTTTGGCAGACTTCATCGTTCCGCTACGCTCCGTCGTACGTTTCATAGAGCAGACAACAGGCCTCTTGCCTGCTTCGTAGGCATCTGACATGCCTCGGTAAGAATCAATCAGCTTAATGCCTGGATTCTTACCCAGAGCTTGGGTATCGTTAGCTTGTGTCTTCTCTAGCCGGTCGATCCACTCCCTGAAGCTGATTAGTTCCCGGATACGGTCCTTGCCATAAAATTCTTGTACGGCTGGCGCCAGCTCGGCCCAAGGTTTGCCAGACGGATTTACGCCGTGATAATAGCCGCTAATCTCATTGGCCACGAGCTTCTGGGAGATGCCAGCAACTTCGAGTACCAGATTCGCGATACTTTCGGCCGGTGTCCAGTCGATGCGGTCCATTATTCCCAGGTCGCTTGGGAGGGCACCGAGGTACAAGCTGCTAGCAACGATTGACGGAAACCATTCATGCTTATTCCATTGTCCCGCCTCCGCCTCGGGGCCGCCGATTTGCCCGACGCGGATCATGGCAGCTGGAAAGTCGCCCGCTTTGGCAACATCCTCTAGAATAAGACTACCAATCATCTTGCTGCGCCCGTAACCACCATCAGCGACTTCGAGATCATCGATTCGTCCTTCTGGAACTTCGCCGTTCTTGTTGCCCCAGCGTTCTATTGTGCCTATCGACGAGATGAAAACGACAGCTGCGCGCTTCGCTGAATTCGTAGCAAAGTCGGCGATGTTTCGAACACTACGGATATGTGGCTCAAATGACTCGACGGGCATGTTAAAATTAACTGGCCATGCGTTATGGATCACGCGATCTGCCTCAACTAGTAGTCGATCGTATGTGCCTTGCGGAAGTCCGAAATCTGGACGCGACATATCGACGTGAAAGAATTCAGTTTTCGATGCGAAGTTTGCGCTAAGTCCCCGGTTTTCGGCAGATTGTGCCTGACGCTTCGCGCCACCGTCCTCTGATCTATTCAAGCAGACGATTTTCTTCACTGACGGGTTTTTTACCATAAGATCCAGCATATATGATCCTAGCATGCCTGTGGATCCGGTTAGGAGTACCGTTTGACCTTCGTCTAGTGGATCAGGCCTCTCTCCCCGTTTCTCTGGAAGGTTGGCCGTGTATTTCTCCCAAAGCGATTTCATAGCTTTAACCTGGTCGCCCTCACTTCCACTGGTACTGGATTCCTCCCCTTCATTTAAAATTGAGAGGATGAATTTTGCAAGTTTCCGTGGCGTCGGGTTAGTATAGATAGAGCGAGCAGCTACCGCAGATGGGGCAATCTGGTGCCCGGCAGCTTCCAATGCGCCATGAAGGAGCCGAGAGGCGTTAATGACGAGCAATGAATCAATACCAGCTGAGAAGAAATCGGTGTCCGGCCCTAGTTCGCCCTTGAATCCTAATCCAGTCTCGAACATTTTCCGGATCGATTCTATTAACGTATCCTCAGAAGTCGCGTCGATCTTTATCGTACTAACATCGAAAAGGTGGTCCGCTTCCTCGTATAACTTATCAATCTCGTCCTTATACTCCTTCAATGTGCTTGCTCGTTGAATTGTTCCTTTCCCAGCTCGATGGAATGGTTTCTTTGCATCAGCTAACATTATGAACTGGCGTGAAATTTGGCCATGTGCGACGTTCTCCTTGTTGGCTCTTTCGACATACGGCCATATCCGATCGATGAGTTTCTCCGCGTCTTCTTCGCTCTGCGGGGATTTCCATGGTTCGATAAGGAGCGAGGCTTGGAAGCGGTCAGTGCCAACCACCAGAGCGCCCTTGACCTCGGGATGCCCGTCGACGGTCTCTTCAATACCAATCGGGTTTAGCTTTTCACCGTTACTGAAGACGATGATGTTATCGGATCGTCCATAGTATATCCATTGTTGGGGGAGAGTTGGATGTGGTCTATACATGTCCTTAGTGTCGTATTCGTTCATATCTGGGAATGTATAGAAAATCCCCTGGAGACCGGGATGTTTGTCCTTGCGAACCATCACAAGTCGGTAGACATCCTCAGTGCCATCAACCCTGCGCCAATCCGCTCCAATCGCCTCCTCGTTAAATATGAAATATTGCCAGAGCTCCGGGTTTGGCTGAGTAAACATCGGGAAAAGAGTAAACCTGGGGAACGTTAGCTAATTATAAGCAAGATGCAATATTTCCATAGGCCTACTCCGTAGCACCAATCACGTTGTTAAGGAATACGCCGTTCTTCACTAGTCTGTCACCAGCTTCCTTGTTAAGATTTCCTACAGGAATTAGTATCAAAAACACATAAATTAGGTATGAAGAGGTATTCTTACCTCCACCGAACGTAACGATGTTAAGCTTAGCTAGTGGTCGAATGAGCTCGTCGCTGTGACTCATCTCTTCTAGCATAGCGGGCGGAAGCATGATCCCCTGGACATCTACGTTCTCAAGACACTCGATAGCCAAGTCGATAGACAACGGGCGTTCACCGATTCCGAAGGCGATCGGGGTGTCCCAATATATGGCCGAGAAGACGAAAATGTAAAGTCCTGCAGCGTGGAATAGAGGCACTGGAACTTATTAGCGGCATTCGCATTAATTTCCAGGGGCCGCCTTACTCGGAAGAAGATGCCTTCGTGCGAGACTTGCGAACCCTTTCATCCAGGAAACGGCTCCATTGAAATCTGGCGTTTCTTTGAATGCATCGTTCGTAGCTATCAGGCCGTTTGTGATAACGATAGGCTTGGGAAGCGCGGTGCTTCCACTAGTGTGTAGGACAACTGCAGGTTCCCATTCAGCTTCCTCGAATGTTTTCTCGTAAGGGAACGGCTTGACATCCTGTTCCGGAAACCAAGCTTCAATTTCGCCAACTTCTATGGCCTGCATGTCCCGTTCTTGTAACCAGGGCTTAACCAGCGACCGCTGCTGTTTTGCAAACGCGATTATTTTGCAGTCCGTCCTCTCAAACAGGGAAATTTGTCCCTCATAGGAGTTGCGAGGCGAGATAAAGAGAGCCTGTAGCAGCAGTTAATTACCCAGTAAACTTCTTCTAAGGAATATAAGTACCTTGTAGCCAGCCTTGATTGCGCCAACCATGAGCACGACATAACGGGCATCATTTGGACCGATATAGGCTATTGTCGGGAATGAACCCGACGAAGGTGTCCCGCACTCCTCGATAATTCTATGCGCGACGCGGTTGATGGCATTCGCATATTGCTTAAACGTGATGACTCTCCATCCATCTTTAGGGTTCTCGGATCGAGGGATAGAGAATGCCTCCCGTGAGGGATCATCCTTTGCGAACCCATCGATTATATGGGGAATTAATCGACGTCCATATTCGGGCTTGCTAGAACCGTTCGTCCCTTTGTTCGCGATTGCCGCCATCACTAGGGATACTGGGAGCTGTTGTCTTTCAGGTCACCGCGTGTAACTCTTTGGTATAAAAGAATATATAACTATGACGATGTCTTCAGGGTTATGTTATAACTGTGGAGTTTCGATAATCACTAGTAATGTAGAGAGCTAAACAAGTTGTATCACTACCGCTGACCTACCTAGAATGTGGGAGAGTTTCCCTTGTTATTATACTGGCCCAGACGCTCATCGCGTCTTCGGCTTAAGACATCGCTCCTCCGCCCTCCGGGGAAGATACTAAGAGGTAGGCCATACTTAGAGTATGATGCATTTGCACAAGAGTGGAAAATGTAACAGTAAGCTGCACAATATGGATGGATGCCACAATCCTGAGTTCAGCAACATGCATTCGAGAGCCATGAGACTTCAGGGGCATAACGTAGGTATATGTTACCGCCGAAATCCGGAGATTTTTAAGTATAGATCCAAGTACCTAAAAAGACTGGATGGGCGACATGTAGTTACGTGGGTACAGGACACTACCGCTTTAACTTGAGATGAACCAAAAAAAAAAGAGCAGTAGGGGAAAGGTGTAGACAACTAACCCGGAAGGGTGCTATGGTGCTATCTGACATCTATAGGTACTTTAAATCTCAAGGCTCTACTATACGAGTCAGCGAATCTATAGCCTACCTACCTAACCAATGATAGAACTTACGTGAGGATGGCAATCGGTGTTGTGTGTGTGTGTGTGTGTGCGCGTGCGTCTTGTGATGCTATGTCAAATTTTGACATTATCATTATTGCCGACGAAACTCTAGGTGTCTATTCGGGAATAACCACGGGAAGGATTCATACTGGAACTGTATGCTGGCAGACCGGCAGGCTGGCAACTTAGTGGAATTAGCCACACGATTTGACCCATCTCCCCCACTCAAGCCGCAATGCGACCTCTACTTAGTAGGTAGGTAAATATTCGAACCCGCCCTGAGTATCACTAATTGGTCTGATAATTTCAGCCACCCATACACGCGGCTTATTCCCGACTCAGAGATATCAACTTGAACATGGTGGGATCGACGACGCACTGTTACTGATTACCCACCTATAATTCGGTGAAAAGTACCGAGGTTATAACCAGGTGGATGTTACTGTATCAATACCGCATTGCTGGTATCCATATCTACCTACGGATCTACAGGTACTTGGTAGGTAGGTTTGTATATGGGTTATGCTGTTTACCAATGTCTTTTACTTCGTACCCCTTTTTCGAAACCCTCCTGTCTTCTTTCCTTATCCCCGGCACTGCATTGGCCATAGTAGGTAAATAGCCGGCGCAATTCCCGACTTTTGCAACCCACACCTACGGGGCTAAGTGGGTTGGCGCATCAACTTCGTTCGGGCTTCGGAGTGGCCAAACATTGGGTTTCGCCTCTTGGCTATTAATATTTTATCGGCTATAGTCACGAGGGATCCGGCCGAACCGGTACCGGCCATAAATTTCTCGGGGATGTCTCTCAGATACTTGGCACCTGCTCGGGTTAGAGAACATGAACTAACGGGGCAGGATTAGGTAAAATAATGCGAGCTGCATTCTTTTAAAGGTACCTACCTTGGTACCAAACCAGGAGCCATTAACTGACCTGTTACATCTCCGTAAATCACGCAACCTATTTAGGTACCTTAGTTAGGTATTAAAGCATCATAGTCGGAGCATTCATCGTTTACACCCTCTCTTCCGGTGTACGTAATCCCGTGCAATCCTTCGGCCACCCCTCTCGGTTAATGGCGAATCAACTATACGACAATTATATCATGCTATATCATTAGCTAGAAATATTTGTAACCGGAATCTAACATGTAATATAGGTACTTATCTATATAAAATCACGAATAATGACCTATAGGAGCTAAATTCTTACAGGTTAAGAGTACCATTAAATCAGATGAATCGTACCTAGGTAGTATTGTGTCTCGCAAATCCCAAGGGGACAATTCTTTATATTGCTGAGCGTTAAACTTATGAAAAGCGGAAAACTCTCCTCTTATATATATATCTATTCACCCAAGTACCTCACACACAACCAATCATTATAGCTTCATGCCTAAACTTGTCTACAATGCGGATTGCCTCGCCGTGACCTAAAGCGATGAGTTCACAACTTTTCTCAAATATTGATAACCTGGCATACCTACGTACCTATCCTTTACCTATCCTTTACCTATCCTTTACCTATCCTTTACCTATCAATTATTCTAATTAGTGGTGAACCTCGTGATAAGGCAATTGTGATGTTAGGATGCTGTTAGTTGATACTTATTCGACATACAATCAACTATGAGCAAGTGAAGAAGTCGATATAGCTCTAACGTCTTGTCTTATCGTCACGGAGATCTAGCAAAGGGCTTACGTTACGCCTGACGCCATCACCGGGAATAATGTTAGAAGGGCGTAGACTAACTCAAATCGACTAGTATTCACCTCTTCCTAGGAACGAATGAAACCTCGAGTTTAAGCATATTCGATATAAGGTGTGGGAGGCTCGTGTAAGGAGCATAGAATACGAACAAGTCATATAAGGAAGTCGTACTAAAAACAACTCGGCTGGAATAAACTATGAGCAGAGAACCTTGTGTTGCCGATAATCGCCACCCCTGAACCTCATAACGCGTGAAGACGACCGATTAGGACAACTGACATCGTACTAGAAAGTCATCTACGACTGCTTTTTCTTCCCTTTGTAGAGGTAACTAGGAATGGTTAGTTTTCTAGAGACGATGAGGATTTGGGGGCCTCGACAGGGAAAAGTCTCTTACCCTCCCAGGATACCTTCTATGAGGCCCACGCCGCCTAGAATACCGACACCAAGGCCAACGGGTTTCCAACCTAACCGTCCACGCTCATATAAGCCCCAAGCCTTGTAGCCCAAGTACGCGCTGAGACCGATAACAGCAGTCAAGTTAGAGACGACCAAGGCAGTGGTGGCATTGTCGCTCAAATCACTAAACCACTGAGTCAGAACACTATCTGCTTTGCGCACCCTTCCGGAACCCTTCTTCTTGGCGAGATGGGCCTCGGCGCGAGCGCGCTCGGCCGCATCTTCGAGCTCTTGACGAGTAGCTTGTGTTTCGGTCTTGACGTCCTGCTCCATAAAATCCGATGGTACTGTGCGGACCGAGGGTGTGTCGACGTCAACGAGGGATGCGGTGCTTGCTGATTCGGAAGAGATAATCTCCGGGGGTTGGGGAGCAGCGGCCTATGAGAAAACAAATGTCAGAAAGTTATCGCGATTCTACGCGGAAACAAATCGCTAGGAGGGAAGTAGAAGAATGGAGGAAAGCGAAGTAAAGACTACAGTTTGGGTAGCGACGTCGAAGTGGAGTTACTTACCTCTTCGGGCGTTTGCTTAGGACCAGATGCGACTGCGGCGGCGTATGACACTGTTTCCCCCTGTTAGTTCCTTTCGTGGATCTGGGGTTATAGATATCTATTCGCCGTTGCTAGAGCCTTTGAAATGGTTGATAGGGTAGACTTACTCTTGATTTGTGTTGTGTATGTATATCAGGTGGTATGTGTAGGTAGATAATGTGAAAGGCGAACAAATCGTAGAATGTCCTTCTGGGCCTAGGTCACCCTGTGTTTAGGGAAGAGAGATTTATGGTAATAATTAGGTGGATGTGGGTTGTGAAATCGTCAAAGAAAAAAGACAATACGATAGTGGGTAGAAATCTCAGAAGTCGCTATATGAACGAATGATCGTGACGAGTTGTAGCTGCCGCCCCCGTCCCTTGGTCGAATGACGTATTGATTCACGGCTCCATTTCCGTGCATATACCCACTATATCCATTAAAACCAAGGAAATCGAGGGGATCGAGGGGCTCTACCTAGATGCATATGCACGCAATTTAATTCCCCTTTTGGATTATATTCCATCTAATTTGCATGTAAATATTTCTTGTTTATATGCATATTAGGTAATCGCTTAAGTCACATGCCCAGTGTAATGGGTATGAAAATCAATGTTAATAACATTTAGAAACTGAAACTTTCTTTTCGTTTCCTTTTATACATACATTAGATTCAGAGTGTTCTCAATTGTTTCTCCCCATTTAGAACAACTCTGGACACACACATGTATCCGGTTGAAATTCTAGTTGAAATTGACATAAACACGTCCTTCCCAAGGCTTTAAAGCTGGTAATATAGTGTCACTTCTAAGCTTCCATCCCTCACCATCAAGCTCTTGTCGCGTACTAATTAGTAGCCTTGCAACCTCTCCAACACCACATCCTAATATATCCCTGACGTCTATACAGTCCTGCTCACTACTGGAAAAGTTGAGCATTACTAGCGCTGCTCTTTTCTTCCCGACAAGGCCGTTCGAAGTATATCCGTTCGTCCGCGGTTGGGGATCTTGAATCGTAAGGGAACTCTCCTTTACGTATGCGAAGATCGCCTTGTCTTCGGCCTTCAACAATCGAAAAGTTCCAAATACGAATAAATCCTTATATCTCTTCCGAAGTTGTAGGATCTGTCTGTAAAAATTCAGGATCGAATTCGGATCCGCCATTTGCTTTGCGGCATTGATTTTTGGGTAGGCATCGTGGACCCGCATCCACGTCTTGACACCTTCTTCCGCGAAACCAGCATTAGGGGAGTCATCCCATTGAAAAGGAATTCGCGAGTGGTCACGGGCTAGGATGCGCAAGCCATGCATCGTGTCTGCAACCGTCTTCTCGTCCCCGGAGGCCAGTGCCTCGGCATAAAAGTTTAAGCTCTCCACGTCTTTGTACTCGTCGATATCCCACGTGGCTGGCATGTTTGTCATACCGATTTCCTGACCCTGGTAAAGGAAGAGTGTCCCTGTCAACGTGGCTTGCCAGAGCGCGAGAGCTTTTGCGCTCGATCGCCAAAGCTCGGGTGTGGAGCAGTCGCCAAATCGGCTCACCGCTCGCCCGTTATCGTGATTCTCACAGAATACCGTTGTCCACCCGTCCGTACCTTCGATGAAGGTTTGCCATTTTGCGACGATTGCTTTCATTTGCGGCAAGGTAAACGGCACATACGTGTATTTGGGACCGAACATGCCGCCAGTTCCTAAACGAATCATGGAAAATTCAAAAACCATGTCCAGTTCCTCCGCTGCTGCCGACACGTACGGCAGGACCTGACTAGGATGCGGCGTGTTTGATAGCTCGCCAACGGAGACAGCTCCGTAGGGTTCGAGCGCTTTCGCCCGCATCTCATGAATGAACTCGTGGATACGTGGCCCATTGCACCACATCTCCGGGGCCGGTTGGCACGGCGAGTTTGAATCCGTAATCGGCGCATCGATATACTCGGTGCGTTTGCTGTATTTATTGACAGTATCGATCCTAAATCCATCCGCGCCACGCTCGAGCCAAAATCGCATCGTATTCTCATAGATCGCCTCGCGGCATGTCTTCGATTCCCAGTTAAGATCTGGCTGCTCGGGCGCATAGAGATGCAGGTAATATTCCTCAGTATTTTCATCCCAAGTCCAGGTGGAACTAGCGAAATACCCTCGCCAATTTGTTGGTGGGACCCGTTGGCCCTGCGCGTCGTACCGTGCCGGTTTCCAGATGTACCAATCCCTCTTCGGGTTGGTCTTTGACGAACGGGATTCCTTGAACCACTCATGCTCGACGGAAGTATGATTCACCACCAAGTCGAGGATCAACTTCATGTCTCTGGAATGGCATGCTTCTATGAGCGCATCGACGTCGTCGACAGTTCCATACGGCGCGTAGATTTTCTGGTAGTCCGATACATCGTAGCCCATATCGGCTTGAGGGCTTTCGAAAACCGGCGATAACCACACTACATCGACGCCGAGCTGATGAAGATAGTCTATCTTGGAGATAAGGCCTGGGATGTCCCCCCAGCCATCACCATCGGAATCTTTAAAGCTTGCTGGGTAAACTTGGTAGAAAGTAGCATCCTTCCACCATGGCTCTTTGCCGAACCAGCCATTCTCGCGGTAAAGGCCATTCATGATGCTTGTATTTGTGTGTACGTGCAATTAATAGCCTTCCACGACGAAGAAAGTCTTGATAAGACAGAGGAAGAGGAGGTAAATTCGGCCATTCATTGGCCCGAGACATGTTCTATATGACTGACCGACCATGGGGCTCTCCTAGGCATGATCGAAGATCAAGTTTCGTGTTTGATTCGGAATCCACATCATCGGGTCAAGTTCGCTCGAGATCGGATCCACGTCTAAGTTAGTCGCATGGCACCGCGTGTGATCCTACGTAGTATCTGCTACCTATGTATAATGATGACACCCTAACGATAGCATAGAGTTATCTGCCAAGAGAATATAGAGGTCCGTGTCGACTCCGACCATCTTGCTTAACTCCGCCATACTCCGTCATACCCCGTCATACCCCGTTATACTCCGCCATACTCCGCCTCACTCCGCCATCTCTCCTTGTTTCTTTGGTAAGCTACCCAATAAAAGCTTGGTAACTCCGAAATATTCATTCATATTTCTTTTGATGTTTCACTAAGACTAAATTTCTAACGGCTTCTCATAGTACTAGGTATTTATTTAATTTTCTTTTTTAGAAAGTAAGTAATAGTCTACTGGGAAATACAACACATAACCTACCTAGTACTTACTTAGTAAGTTAGTATACTGCTAATAGAAATTTGTAGCCGCCATCCCCAGAGAGCAATTTTATGGTACTTAAGACAACGTAGTGCCTGGGTAGGTACCTAATCTAGGTATAGTTCAGTACTTATAAGACGTGATAATGGAACGATATCTTCAGGCCATCCCCGGTTTGCCCACTCTCGCCTAGCTGCACCCCGCATAGAATGAACGTGGTTGGCTTCCCCACGCGGAGCTGGACCGTGGTCGAGCTAGACGGGCCTTTTTTCCCTTTCTCTCCCGCTCTCTCTCGTCTAATATGCCTAGATAGACTCCAAGATTATGTTCTTAGCGACAAGAAAAAAGTTAAATAGCTGCGGTCATGTCCTCGCCCATGATATTTCTAGCCGGTCAGGTTGAGCAAGCTACTTAGTACCACTCATATCAGACCTCGGAACCGTTAAGGGTTTTTTTTAGTTTTTTTTTGAGGTTCTTTTAAGTCTCGGATATCATCTCATAGCAAAAGAACGACAACATGGAAACGGAAAAACGAGATGTGTACGATGCCGAAAGCGGTCATAAACCCGTCGACGGCGTAGATGTGGCTCATGACGAGACCCTTATATCGGATGCCAAGCATGCCGCAGACGCCGAACAGCGTATGACACTCATGAAAGCCATCAAACTGTACCCGAAGGCGATCGCGTGGTCGGTCTTACTGTCGTCCACACTCATTATGGAAGGTTACGATCTTGCACTATTAGGCAGCCTCTATGCCTCGCCTGTGTTCAACAAGAAATTTGGTACCTACAGCGCAGCGAACGATAAATGGGTCGTTTCAGCAGCGTGGCAATCGGGGTTGTCTAACGGCGCACGCGCCGGCGAGATCTTCGGCCTTATCTTCGCTGGTTGGGTTTCGGACCGGTACGGTTACAAGATGACCACGATCGCATCCCTGGTCCTGATGATCATGTTCGTGTTCGTCTTGTTCTTCGCACCTAACGTACAAGTCCTTGTTGTTGGAGAGGTGTTGTGCGGTAAGCAGAATTATTCGGATGCGAATCATTACCTACATCCAAATCTGACGCCGTCTAGGCATTCCTTGGGGTGCATTTCAATCTGTTACTCCGGCCTATGCCTCTGAAGTTGCCCCCGTCGTCCTGAGGCCATACTTGACTACTTTCATCAATATGTGCTGGGTTATCGGCCAGTTCTTTGCAGCCGCCGTGAATAAAGGTTCGGTGGGCCGATCCGACGACTGGGCATACAAGATCCCGTTTGGAGTGCAGTGGGTTTGGCCAGTACCCATTCTTGCCGGGCTATTTTTCGCCCCAGAGTGAGTTAATCTTAGAAAATGTAAGGCTCGCTGATTAATTTATCAATCACATAGATCGCCGTGGTGGCATATCCGGCATGGAGATCGCGAAGCTGCGAAAGCATCTCTTTTGAGACTTACATCACGAAATGACCCGAATTTTAACGTGGACGAGACTATAGCCATGATCGAGCATACTAACGAACTCGAAAAACGGATGAAGGACGGCCTTACCTATCGTGATTGTTTCAAAGGCATCGACCTGAGGCGAACGGAGATTGTCGTGGGGATCTGGCTCGTGCAAACACTCGGCGGACAGAATCTCATGGGCTACTTCGCATATTTTCTGTAAGGTCGCAGCCACTGTCACGATGATGTAAAATTAGACGAAGTACATCGATGTGCGTGCTAACCCATTGCAGAACCCAAGCCGGAATGGATGCATCCAACTCCTTCTCCCTCTCCATGGGGCAGTACGCATTAGGAATGGTGGGCACCGCCGGCTCCTGGTTCCTCATGTCCCGTGTCGGCCGACGAACCATCCATTTCAGCGGGATTTGTTGTCAGCTTCTCATCCTGATCATCGTCGGTTCTCTATCGTTTTCCAACTCCAACGGTTCCATATGGGCAATTGGCGGGATGCTAATCGTTTTCACGTTCGTTTACGACTTTACTGTCGGCCCGGTCACTTACTCACTGATCTCCGAGTTGTCTTCGACACGGCTTAAGGCTAAGACAATCGTCCTCGCGCGTGCCGGCTATAATGCGAGTAACATATTCGTAAATGTCATGACTAACTACCAGCTGTCGTCGACGGCATGGAATTGGGGTGCGAAGACTGCATACTTCTGGGCTGGGACATGTTTATTGTCCGCTGTCTGGGTATTCTTTCGACTGCCTGAACCTAAAGGTGCGTTACTTTCTTTTTATGTATTTCTTGGGAATTTCCATAATAGCGCGTCTGGGTCGTCGGGGCTAACTGCTGTTTTCCCCCCTCGCTGTAGGAAGAACCTATGCGGAATTGGATTTACTCTTCGAGCACAAAGTCCCAGCGCGCATGTTCGCCGAGACCAAGATTGATCCTTTCTCGCATCAATTGGGTGACGATCTCAAAAAGATGTCCGAGTCCGAGCATAATCTAGAGAAAGACGTAAAATGACTTTTGTAAACATCGTGATCTACAGCACGTATAGGTGAATGGTTACATACTAGGTAGTTACAAGAATTAATTTTGAGATACCTAGGTACCTATAATTTTATAATAATTAATATTTTTAGTATTTAGCCACACAGCTCTGCGCAAGAAGTGGCCGACCTCTTGTCGCGTTAAGAATTATCCATTATCGTAGGGTAGTTTTCACTGATTGAGATATTCACACTACACCTCCAGTCCCGCTGCCATAGTTGGTAACGTTTGCTGGATATGTTTGAGCAGCAATGCATCGTAAACCGTCGCGCCGCCCGGCAATTGTAAGATTAAGCGTCTCACGTATTTCAGATCATCTTCAGCCGCTGCCTTGGTCACTCTTACAGGTACCCGAGCGAGCACGTTCACGACGGCACAGGATATGTCGAAAAGTTTCTCCGTTATACCCGCTCCGTGTACCTGGATGCTGTGTATAGGCAGATCACGTGTCGACAGTGTCAAATCCTTCGCTACATCGAGGGGGTAGTGATAGGTACGACTACTCTGCGTGCTCTGCTCTGAGAGGTGTCCCAAACGCAGACGTAACTGCCAGAGGACGATGCGGAGCCAGAGCTGCGTTACCCTGAGATTGGCTTTTTGAGTTGGAAGGAGATCGGAAGGGCACGAGTGGTTTAATGCCGTGTTGATGGATATTTCAACGTCGTCGAGGGAATCGTGGGCCAGTGTACGGGACACCGTTTCTTGATTTAGTAGGGCTATGAAACTCGTATCCAGACCCCGGAAAAGGGCAGCTAGACATCGGAACCCACAAAGCGAACGATCGTCTTCGCCAGCTATTGATAACCCGAAGCCGTTAGTCGTGACCTGGAGCGTGATGGGGCGCCGGTAGCGTATTGCGTGGGACCTCTCGGAAACTAATAAGACCCAGAACAGCCGCTCCGCCAGAGACCTCGAGAGGCTATCCATGGTGTCGGGTTTTATCAGGACAAAGAGGGTCGCTGCCTCGCGAAGGAAGAAAAAGGCCTGTGAGTGGTGAAACAGGCTCGCGTGGCACGCGTATATGAAGAATACAAGCAAGACGGAGTCGAGACACGGGTTCGACCTACGTGCCAGATGGCGATGCGCTGCTAGGGCTTCCTCGAGCAATAACCAGCCGTATGCGGCATTGTTCTCGGCTGTGACAAAAGGTCCGAAATACTTGTCGCGGGGGTCTTCAACTTGTAGTGTCACCATAGTACATAATCCGAGCAAGACGCAATAAGCCTCGCTCTCGGAAGGCGCTCGTGTCCTAAGATTCGCGACATATTCCGGTGTTATGATTGGGATTGTCGGGGCGAGACGCTCAAAGAAACGACCGGAACAATAGTCGATGACTTGAGGAGGTAGCAGGCCGGCTTTCCTCTCAAAGGATTCTCTCGAAAAGCTGGTGAACGACTGAGGGCTCGTAGGTAATTCTAAGTTGATAAATAACGGTCGCGGAGCAGTGTCTAAAGAGTTTGCTGCCCCGTAAACCCGGATTGGGGTCTCGGCAGACTTTAATATTTGAGAAGATGGATTCTGAGATGATGCTCGGGGGTGGACTGCGAAGCCGCTACATTCACCAGAAAGCCCGGCCCTCGTGCAACGTTGACACGGCCGCGAGTCGCTACATGCCTTCTGGAGCCGCCTGCATCGCTGGCAGGCACGGGCAACTTGCACCCGTTTCGCACGTGGTGGAGCTATCGTGCCTTTATCGCTGTCCCTAACCAGAGTTGCATGTGATTCGGAAGTGGCGGTAGCACTAGTAGCGGCGGTAACAGGTCTGGAAGATTTTGTAATCCGGCGGCCTTCCTCTATGGGTAACGCTGTCATGTCCAACTTGTGATGCGCTGAGAAGAAGAACGACGTATCTGAGACGACAGGATAACAGGTAGGTCTGCCATGAGAGTTGTAACAAGGACAATAATTTAATTATGAACGCTACTCACATTGTTGCTTTGTGCTAGGGGTCTGGGGTTATGGATTGGAGATGGAATTGGAGGTTAGTAGCTGGGCAGTGGGCAGCGGGCAAGGTCCATCGTATTGTATGTAGGGTGTGTAGGGTATGCAGGGTATGTAGGTATGTAGGTATTGTACCTACAAGCATCTGATCCCATGTACATGTAGCCATGCTTGAAAAAAAAAAGACTGTGGGGTAGAACCAATGGTTGACACCTATTATATCGCCCCTTTACCCCAGGCCAAGACCTTCACTCCCCTCGACTCCCCTTGATTATACGTCAGCAAGGGAAAATGCTACGACTAAAAGACCGAGATCCCCCTGATTGAAGGTACGCTTAACATTCAGCTGCCGAACCACTGGATGACACGGCGAATCAGCTAAGTGGTCGAACAGCAGATTTCACCGTGCTATGTTTTGCGGCTTTACTATAATCGGTAAGGCAGGTTAGAGATATCGTAAAGAGCTGGTTAGTGTCTATTTTGCCATGCCTTATGCGCTTCATAATATACATTTAGTACACATATACAAGGGTTTTGCGCTGTGACAACGGTCCAACGCAAATAATAGTCTGAGGCACATCTGCACGGATCCGGGGATTTTCCTTGTTAAGCGAGCCCCGGATGATCGCCTGCAAATTCCTCGATATCTACCTAGTCGTCTTTAAGGCTGTACCGGAGGAATATTCTGCTTTTCTGTCTCTTTTGCGACAGCCCCGACCTCTGCGTCTGCGCCTGCTCCTGTCGTCTTAGCTTCTTCAGAGATGGCCTTCGTTGCTTCTTGAGATTCTTCTGATCTTGATACGGTGTTGCTATACTCCGTGGTAGTTGTTTTAGCTACCGACGTCTTTGCTCCATCTTCGGGGGTACCCTCCGCGGAAGTTTCATCCTCATCTAGCTCTTCCCCGTAAACCTCGGGGTGAAGTCGGAAGCAATCTTGCATGTGTCTGTCACGCATTAGTTTAAAACGATAAGCGAGTAAGTATTTAGGTTCCCGAAGACGTACTGGAATTTGTCGATGCAGTCCATCCCTTTCGGCTCCTCCTTAGAATAGACAAAGCAGCTGAACGCGGCCTTGAACTCCTCGCCGCAAGGGCCATGGGCCATGCCACCTAAGCATGGGCAATCCCAATTAATCTCGCCCGTCTCAGGATTGAATGCGCCTTGTTGACCGGCCTCTTCCTCTAACGCTTCGGGGCTTCCTTCCGGAGGGGGGTCTTGCGCGTGTGTCTCGACATCACGAACAGGTGCTGAAGGTGAAATTTCTGACGCGAGACCTGCCGTTGCCGGTTCGGGGGTTGACGGGGCTTTTCGTAATCGTGCTTCGGCCTCCCTACGCTTTTGAGCGACTACGGCCTCTACGGTAGGGAGATCTTCGTCGGAGAACTGGGGAGGTGGTGGTATTGTTTTAGCTGTTGGCCGAGAGTACTGTTAGCGGAATCCATACACAAGTTCTCGGACAAATATTTACTTACGTAGTGGCTCTTCTGCAAAGACTGCACTTGTGCTGTACCAATATACCGCACCAACAGCTATACCCCACCTTACAGCCGCGCTCTTCCAACTTCGCTTCTGGCCAGCTGGAGGTGTCGTCGAGGCAAATCGTCGCCCACTAGTCGAGAGCGTCGTATGTCTAAAAGTGTTTGCGGCGCGCGGCGTTGACCGCAAAGCAGATCTATACATGGTGCCGGTGTGCTCCTCACTAATAAATGAAACTAAAAAGAATTGGACTCGAAAAGGACCCAAAGGCTAAAAGAAAGTACGAGGTTACGGATGAGGTTTGTGAGAGTGGGAAAAGTGTGCGTGCGATAAATGTAGAGCGGACATGGGAAAATGATGGAAATGAAAATGTTTTGTAAGCAAGTTAGAAATTGTCCCTCTAAAAATTTCTAAGGCGTTGATTCTCGGAGCTGGGACGGGATGTCATTGAACAATGACCGATAACCTTTTGCGCTATCATACATAAATTTGGGGGTATTACTGTTACACAGATTACATACATACATCCATAACCTCGAAGTACTAGGTACACAGTTAAAATATCCACGGACCAAGGGACAAGTACTCTAGCGGCAAGAATATAAGGCGATATACCAAAGTGATAGGTAAGTCAATGTACCTTAACCCAAATAGATCTACAAAGTGGCCGGTGCGCTCAGCCCTAGGTGACGTTATTGGTATTACATAGAAGTCCTCAACGGACCTTCCCGGCGTAGCTTAGACTAAGGCAGTAAAGTTACCTTAGGTAAGGCATTTTGAGCTTCACTTGGGAGCCTCAACGTTGGAAAGTTCTAAATCTGACTTTCCGTCTGAAACTTCCTCATTTATGAAATATCCGCTTTAGTTAAGTGGCATACTCCCTGTTAATATGCTTTCTGAACATAAAGCTCATAGTTATTTCAACTCAATTTAGTTGCACGCCTTGCTTCATATATACTTTGTATCTCTCAGTATACGTCTATGAGAACAGTCTTTATTCGTCTCATATCATCGTCACCATGGATTCATCGAAGGAGAAAATCACCGAATGGTATCCTATCAGACAGTTCCTGAATTATCCTGGATACGACTTTGCCTTGGTCATTCTAAACCAACCAATCATAGATGAATGCTTGTTCAAGGACATTTGGAGTATAGGTATACTCGGCAACGCAAATACGGAGTGCAGTCCCAGGGGTACTGATTTCTTTCATAGCGAAAACCTGCGTTGCTGCCGATGGTGGCGCCAACCATGTTTATGATCTCAATCGAAAATCATTAACAAAAGAAGGCCAAAATCCATCTTCCGCTGGTGATTATGTGAGTTCAATCAGTTCAATATCACAAGATATTTGTGATTTTCAGTTAAACACCTCCCCTATCTGATATTAAGTAGACTAATAGATCTTAAGGTAAACCTGAACACAATAATTGGCGACCTAGATTCTCTATCCGATGAGGCTAAAACATTCTTCACCACTAAACCGGCTAATTGTACAATCATTCATGACCCAGATCAATACTCCACCGATTTTACTAAAGCCGTTAGGTTAGTTCGCAAAGACTTCCCAGGAAAGGATATCGTCTGTATGGGCGGTCTCGGGGGACGTGTTGATCAGGGGCTAAGCCAAATACATCACCTGTATCTCTTTCAGACCTCGCCGACCTATGCTGATGGCAAGATGTTCCTTCTGTCTGGAGAGAGTTTGTCCTTCCTCCTCAAGGCTGGGAAGCACTGTATTCACGTACGCGAACCTAATATCGCCGTTACCAACTTCGCCCGCATGAGCGGCGACCCGTTCGCCAAGTACGTCGGCATTATTCCGGTCAAGGAACCGAGCGTTATCACCACCAAAGGTCTCGAGTGGGACGTTGAGGATTGGCCAACCGAGTTCGGAGGCCAGATGAGCACAAGTAACCATGTTTTGCCAGAGACCGAGGTAGTCGAAATCAAAACCACGAAGGATGTGCTCTTCACCATTGCATTAAAGCAGATGACAAAAATGAGTTAAACAAGTTGGTAGAACAATTAGAAGAGTATAATTTTTGGTATAAGGCAATCTTATATTATTAGACCTGCGGTAAACAGGAATATTCGCCGGAATAAGAGGCGGGGTCCATTTACTAAAAAGCGGTAAATCGAGTATTCGACTAACAAGACACCTGAACGCCTCGCTAAAAGTGATGTGAATTCCTAAAATCCGACGTCTCGCGCAACACGAAACTTGACCAGCTCTACCGGAGAAAATGCAGACACAGCCAGCAAAAGCCAAAAAACACCACCACGCCACCCCCGAAGATCCACTTGTCTTGTTTGGCCCTCCTCTCGATCATGCGTATAGTATCTCCGCTGACGCCGAGCGTATTAGCAACACTATATAGCCTCTTCTGCGTATTCTTCAGCATCTCCCGCTGCGTTCCCAGGTCCCCGAGCACAGCCTGCCCCCTGGCGATGTACTCATCTAGTGCCGTGTTAGTATTTGCGAAGAAGTTCTGTTCCCGCAACGCATGCGATTCTCGAGTATAGTCGTTGCTGCCCATGCTTAACTGACTTCCTCCGCTGCCGTACCGGTTCGGGGGGATCGATGGAGAAGTCTGGGGCGGCGTGTTCGCGTAGGGGTTCTCGGGCGTCACAGTAGCGAACGGTCTTCGGCCAAGAAGTTCCGAGCGATTTTGCGAATGCAGCGCATCTTCGCGCCGCGATTTCAGCTCGTCCAACTGCGTTCGAAACGAGGAAAGCTCAGATCGGAAGTTTTTGATTCGTTCGAAGGCCTTCTCCTGCTTAGCCGGGTTGAGTTCCTGCTTTGCCAGGGCGTTGTATTCGTCTAGCGTTCGCGAGAATGCTGTCAGCGAGGCGGAGAGGGAGCCTAACGCTGCGGGAGTAGGAGGCGCGCTATCAGGTGACGAAGTGATGTTGGTAAGGTCCCGTTTTATAGAGGTAGACTGCTTGAGCGCCGAGTTGAATTGCGTATTCTAATAGAGGTCAGATCAAGATGTCTTCTAGGCCAAAAAAAGAAAAGACTTCTTACCATTTTGGCTGTTGGTATGTATAATGCGGTTTATGTCCGGTTGATCGATTTGGCGGGCTAGAAGCGAGGTCTAAATCTTAAGATGAGTTTTGACCATTAGATACTTAGATAGTTAGATAGATGAATTATGACAAGATGAATTGAAACTTCAGTGTATGAGCTAGATAACAAATACAAACATAGAGAAATGACGAAGTGCTGGAGTTGCGATGTATGTATGTAGTTATCCTGTGTAGTTACCTAGCTAACACGTAGCTCAAGATAGCACTTTCTCCAATTGCATCTTGAATGTTACTTGCATCAGTGCTGCAAGATGTACACAAGTGGGTACCTAGGTACATAACGCCCATCACCTGCCCAATCAGGTTTTATATCTGGAGAAAGCGGAACAAATATTCTCATTGTTCCGATGCGGTACCTGACCCACCAAATATTTTTTAAAGGTTAAGAGTTAAGACATTTACGAGCCATTATAAGTCAAAGAAGGGGGTATTTGTATGGGGGGGGGTATTCGGCAAACCCACTTTTATAATAAAACTTTAATTATATATAATATAACGCGGTACATTAAGAATTAAAAGATAAATTTTTAATTTTTTATTAATTTATAAAATTTTTATTATTATTTTAAATATAATTTTTTAATAATAATTAATTAAATTTTATTATTAAATTTAATTAAATTTAATATTTTTTTTTATTTAACGTATATAATATTTTTAATTTAAATAAAATATTTATTTAAATTATTTTTAACTTTTTTACGTTTAATATATTTCGATTAAAATTTTTTAATTAAATATTTACGTTAATTTTCGAATTTAATTAATTAATTTATAAATATATTAATAATTTTTTTTATTTTTTTTAAAAAAAACCGTTTTATTAAATCGTTTAAAAACTTAAAATAAATATATTTAATAATTTTAATAATATTACGTAATTTTTTTAAAATATCGAATTAATTAATAATATTAATTAAACGAAAAAATAATAAAAATTTTAATATTAAAATAAAATAAATATAAAAAATTTTATTACGATTTATTAATTAAAAATTTATATTAAATTATATTAAAATAATATAATTAAAAATAAAAATTAATAATTATATTTTATAATAAAAATTTAAAAATTTAAATTTTTTAATTAATATAATAAAATTAAAATTAATTAATTATTTTTTTATTTAAAAATAATAATAACGTTTTAATAAATTAAAAATTTTTATATTAAAAAATTAAAAAATATAAATAATATAAAACGGTAAAAATAATAATTAAATTTTAATTTAAAAACTTTTTTATATAAAATTATTTAATTCGTAAAAATTATAATTATTAAAAATTAATAATTTTTTTTAAAAAAAATTAATAAAAATTAATTTAAAAATAAAAACTTTTTTTAATTAAAAAAAAGTAATTTATTTATTTATTTAATTATTTAATAACGATTTAAATCGTTAATTTTTAAAAAAAATTAAATCGAAATAATTATTAAATTATTAAATTTATATATTAATTTTTTAAAAAATAATAATTAAATTAAAAATTTTATTATTTATTAAAATAATTTTTAAAATAAAAATTTAAATACGTAATTCGTTTTATTAACGTAAAGTTTTTTTTTTTTTTAATTAATTAACGATAAATTCGTTATTTTTATATTTTTTAAAAAACTTTATTTTATTAAAATTTTAATAATTTAATTAATTAATTATTTAAATATTAAATATTTCGTATTAATTAAAAAAAACATTAATAATTTTAAATATAATTAATTTAATTCGATTTAAATTAATTAAAATCGAAAAAAACGTTTTAATTTATATATATTAATTTAAAAATATATAAATTTAATTTTTCCCGAAAAATTAATTATTTTCGTTTATATAAAATAAATATTAAATCGTAATATAATATTTTATTTTTTTAATATAAATTTTATATTATTATTATTACGAAATTAAAGTTTTATATTAAAATATCGATTATTTTAATTATTTAAAATAAAAACTTAAAATATAAAAATATTAATTAAAAAATCGTTAATTAAAGAAAATTTAATTTATTAAAAAAATTAATTATCGTAATAATTACGAAGTTTTTATTAATTTTATTAAATTTAATTTAATAATATATATATATATATTATATAAAAAAGTTAAAATATTAAATTATTATACACGTAATTACGTTACGTAATTAAAATACGATATAAAAAACTTTGTTTTTTTATATTATATTAATTAATTATTTATTAATAAATTTTTTATAAAAATTCGTTAAAGTTTTTTATTTTAAATTTTATTATTTTTTTTAACATTTATATTATTATATATATTTTTTACATTTATATTTATTTATAATTAATAATTTATTATAATAATATTTTATTTTTAAAATTTACGAAAACGTATTTAAAAATTTCACGATTTATAATTTATATTTTTATAATATAAAATTATTACGTTTTAATTTAATAATATTTTAATTTAAAACTTAATTCGTTTTAATTATATAATTATATAATTAATTCGTTTTTTTAATTTATAATTAAATATTATTAAAAAAATAAACCGAAAAAATTAATTAATAACCGTTAATTTAATTTTAAAAAATAAAACGAAAAACGTTTTAATTAAAAATAACTTTAATAATAAAAATATTATTAATAATAATAATTTTAATTATTTATTTAAATATTAATTAAATATAATTTTTTTTATAAAATATAATATATAAAATTAAACGTTTTAATTAATTAAATAATATTAAAAAAAAAAAAATTAAAAAAAAAATAAAAAAAAAATATATCGAATATATATTAAAAAAAGTAACCCGTATAATGCATCCACTTCTTATTAGCTAAGGTTTCACCACAAAAATGGGCCTGCCAAATACCCCCCCCATACAAATACCCCCTTCTTTGACTTATTTATTACCTACCTACTTAATACCTACTTAGGTACCTTTCGTTATACCGCAATGAAATCCCAATCTCTTATATCAAAGCCCAAACTTTTAGTTTACACCACTATCAATTATTCCATAGAGTCTTCTCTGCTGAAATATCTTCCACCTCCCCAGATAGGTACCTACCTAGTATGACGAGTTGTCATGATACTTCCCAATCGATTCACTACAAGGTACATAGCGTACTTCATTCTAAAACACCGGGGATTTAGTACCTGGGTGTCGTCGTTGGTAAAGCCCTGCAACTTACCTACTACCTAGATATGTACCATAATAGTATGGACGCTTGTTTTTATCTCGGTTATAGAAGAAAAAAAATGAATAGGCGATGATACACTAGAGTCCGTGAGCGAGAATTTCTCGGTCTATATCTCCAGAGGTATACTAGCTTCGACCTATTTCCCCGCATACAGTTAGTTTTGGTCACGATAGACCAGGGTTTGTAAACCAACAGAAGCTTGTCTACCAACTTCTAGTAGGTCTACCTAGTACCCTACTATCATGTATATTCCCCTTTTCCTTACGAAGTATTAAGCGGCCTCGATGTATTATTAGGTGAACAATTACTTCGGAAACTGCCATGAACTAATACGTAAAACATTGAAAATGAGGGATACGGGACATACCTTGAACATTGTACCAACCTAACTATATTCATGATCTTTTTCAGGGGCATCTTTACTTGAAGTTGGGTTGGCTCGTTCCTCTAACAATCCTACGTTATCAGGGCAGCGTAGCCAATTATGTACTCTATGTACGTGCCATTGGAGGCTCCTATGACATCCCTGATGTCAACCCGGGTTCATACAGAAAGGAAATTAAACCTTTGAAATCCTACATCATCCCCCCATTGTCCCTCTCTCTTACTACAAGTTGCTTGGTATCACTGTAGTGTGGCCTATTTGCCGCCGTCCGATCGTTTCAATTGTCTTCAATTCGGTCCACTCCTTATAAAGTTACCTATTAATATAATGGTTGCCTCTCGGCGATGATTAAACACGACATTCAACAACCCCGATGGAGTCTGATAGGCCGGAGACCACCGTCTTAGGTCGCCCGAAACCGACACAGCAACCGCCACGAACGATAGCAGGACCAGGAGTTGTCGCGGAAACGATACCCCGTGCCGGTATTACTACTAGCATAACGGCGGGCCCAGTAAATAGAGACGCGAATAGATCGTCCACATTCGAATTCCGTGGCTTTGACTTCTTTGCCAATCGCGACTTCAATGAGTTGAAGAACGCGTCGCGGGCGTATTTCGCACCTGCTGCTAGCTCCGAAAAACACCAACGTCTACCATCGACATGGTTAGGCGATGCGACACCGCCTGCTAGTCCACGGCCATCTAGGGAGGTACGCGCTATCGGAGGAGGTATTGGTGGAGAGAGGCTTCTACCTCCGTTAGGTGGACAGGTATCTCCGCCCGAAAAGAGAATATTCGGACTGAGGAGAACCCAATTTTGGTGGCTGGTAGCCTTGATAACGCTTTTGTTGGTTGTAGCAATCGGAGTTGGCGTGGGTGTAGGGGTGGGTAAAGGTGCGTCCCAGAGCTCTACCCAGGCTCAGGCGCAGGTTGGCGCTGTATCAAGGTTCGTAATGTTTACGTTTACGATGTCTCTTATAGGACACTCGCGTTTATGTCTGTCTGAACATGCTGATATTTTCTAGTTCATCATCTGCGACTACATCGTTAGGTTCAAATACATCTGTGGCAACTGGGACACCAACGACTCCATCCGGCTCATCAGCGACTCGGACTTCGGATAGTTCCTCATCGACAAGCAGTTCCGAGGGGAAAATCGATTGTCCTGCTGCTAATGGGACTACCTACCAGGTCCCAGGGTCAGAGAAGCAGTTCTTACGGATTTGCGGTATAGACTATAGTGGCGACGAGGCCACCGATCTACGACATGTACCCACCGAGAGCATGCTGGACTGTATGAAGAACTGTGCTGGGACTAGCGGGTGCACAGGATGCGGCTGGGGTTATATCCAGGGGGATACGGGAAACCAACACACCTGTTGGCTTAAGGGCAGCTTGAAGAAATCTCACGAGGCCGATATCAATTGGGCCTTTGCCGTGCTTTTATGATTGGACGAAGGGGGATAGCCACATGGAAGATGGATGTGATGACATCGATAATATTCTAATATCTACCTAAATTTGAGCTTATAAATAAATATGATACCCTGTGCCTTGAGCTACCGGATCAATTCCGATCTTGGAAGTTATATAGGGACATCTTTGGTTCTAATGATGGGGGGGTTTGGCTTTGAGGTGACCTGGGTTAAGGCGATACCACAATTAGAGCTACAGACTCAAATATGTCTGGGTACCTATCTGATACCTAAGTACCTATCTAGTAAACATAGAAGAGTCTTTGCTAGGGTAAAATGTCATTTGGCGCTATATACCTAAAACGTAGGTAGTCACATGTACAATACAAGAATCGAATGAAGATAGAAAAAGTTCCTCATCCGTCATTCACCCCATGCTATTTTTCGAATATTACCTATAATCATTGCTCATTTACAAACAAACCAGCCATCCCCATTCCCGTTCCAATGCACATACTCGTCAATAAGATCTTCTTCTTCGTCCGCCTCAGTTCGCTTAGACCGGTAACGATTTGTCGAGTGCCTGTGGCACCGAGGGGATGACCGAGGGCGATGGCACCGCCTCGAGGGTTCATCTTGGCCCAGTCCAGTTTCAGATATTCTCTACAGTACACAGCCATAGTTCCGAACGCCTCGTTAATCTCGACCACGTCGACATCATCCAAAGTAATGTTATGCTGTTTGAGTAGCTTGGGAATCGCTACGGTTGGTCCGATTCCCATAATTCTAGGAGCTAGGCCGGCGACGGTTGAGCCCACGTACTTGGCTACGATAGGCAGACCGAGCTCGACAGCCTTGGAGCGCTTCATGAGCACCACGGCGGCGGCGCCATCGGTAACTTGGCTGGCGTTACCTCCCGTGGTAATAGGGCCCCATTGCGTAAATGCAGAGCGGATCTTGCCTAAGCCGGCAGCTGTCGTTCCCGGCCGAATACCTTCATCCTTAGTTAGGGTGACGGTCTTGAATTCGCCATCAGGCCCCTTTATCCTAGTGGTGATGGGGACGATCTCGTCATCGAAAAGGCCGGCCTTCTGCGCTTCTTCGGCTCGCCTGAAGCTCTCAGCCGCAAATTCATCGACAGCCTGGCGCGAGATCCCGAAGTCCCTCGCCACATTCTCACTCGTCCAGCCCATGGCCATCATACAGTCGTCGGCCTCTTGGCTGTGCTTAGTTACCTCTTTGTCAAACGGTTGCTCGAGGGCATCGCCACCGGCAGTCATGGATTCGGTACCGGCGGCGATGCCTATCTCTATCGAGCCTGCAGAGATTTGATGAGCAATATCGGCGGTGGCTTTGAGACCGGAAGAGCAAAACCGGTTTACGGACGAAGCACTCGTAGTGTTGGGGAACCCCGCGGAAAGAGCTGCGGCACGTGCTTTGTAGGCTGCTTTGCCATCTGATACCTATACACAAAGGGTGGATTAAAGGTCTGTTTCTTTGACGAATTCTAGGACAGTTGAACTTGCGCGTACATTTCCCATGCATATATCTTCGACAAGATCCGGAGAGAATCCCAAGCGTTCGCGCGCAGCTTTGAGGATGGCGTACATAAGGTACTCGACGGTGGTATCTTTGAACCCGCCTTTCTTACCCTTGCAGAGAGGTGTCCGAACTGCGAGCGTAATAACTATGTCATCCGGGTTTTTTGACGTACTAGGAGAACGATTGTTAGTATTTCTGTTACATCTCTCCAAGCCTCTAACAAACATTATCGATTGGATTTTACTGTGTGTGATACACCGGGATACACCTTCTTTAATCAGGTCTCGGAGTACCTATGAATATTGAATAGAAATAAGAAACTCGAAAACAAAGACCATAACCCGCTTACATGGTGGATAGAGGGGATCCTGGGGATAGGTGCTTTAGAATCGAATTTACTCTATCAGTAGCCATCTTGACAGAATGTGACGATAGAGCCGAGGTCAAGACAATGTGAAGATGTGAATATGTCGAATTGAGATTTAAGAGGGATGAAATTAGGATATCGTTCTCTTTAATGCTTAAATAAGTACCAAACTATGAAGATAAATGTGACCTTGGCTACTTCCCAGTGGCATTGTCTACAGTTAATAAAGAATGAAATGCGCTTTCCGAGAAGATGAAATCGAGGTAATACCTACAAGGAACCTAGCACCTAGCATTTTGCCGAGGCTTGCTTCGGTCACTTCGGCCATCGGCAGATGTATCAGTGGGGTCTCATTTTCTGTACCTAGTACTTTTCACTGGCTGCCAACTGATATTATTTATCCAGGTACCCTTACAAAAAAACTGAACTCATTCAAGGTCCATCCCCCTTGGAAGTCCGGGGTAGCTCCCTTAAACTCCGATTGATGAATTTGCCTTGCCATTCTAAATTTATTCAACTTTAAAGAAATTCTAATATATTATTGAGAGGTCCCCCGTCTTGGATGTCTTTTGCAAATTTCGATTAAATCGTGAGGAAAGCCCCCAAAACCATCGAAAATATGATTGCGCCTACCATGGGTGCGTATCCTCTCCTCGATCCTGACTGAGGCTCGACACCTGTACCGGTGATGCCCAAATACCACGAGCCGATGTCCGTGAGGTCTCCGTCGTTATTCAACATGACGGCATTAGGCCCTACGTTGCTGTCGCCGGACCGGAAAGAGCCAAACAAGCTGTAGCGCCCAACAGAATCCATGCGATCGAAATACTCGGAAGACGTGTTATAAAAAGCCTGTGTTGTCGCGAGGTCCTGATCGTTGAAGTTATACTCAGTGATCCACTGGGTGACGTTCGGAAATGCGGCGGCGTAAGAGCCCATATGACTCGCCAAACCCTCGAAATTCCCATACCAATGGATCGCCACGAAATCATACGTGCAATTCTTCTTGTCATCGCCTGTGCTGATCAACTCGGAGCAATTCCCGAGAAACTGCTGCAACCATGGTATTCCTCCCCAACCACCCGTGCAAGCTGGTAACCCTAGCTTGACACCTCTGTCTGCGAGAGGTGCGATGTTCTTTACCCACACATCCGCCGCTTCCGAAGGTTGGATGTTGCTACCACCATAATACTGGGTATCCGGCTCGTTGAATCCTAGCACATGTGTGATATGACGACCGGAATCCATCTGGCCTTGAACCGAGTCGAGGAATGAGGTGTCATTAATAGCACCCCATAACATAGGGACGAATTCAAATTCGTCTTGGGATACGTCGTCGAAGGCAGGCGATGGCGTTGATCCATAATTATAGTACCAAGTTAGATCCGACCCTGACTGGACCCATATCTTGTTATCTTGCGGGCTGTTCGGGTTGGGGACAAACACCAATCCGCGCTTTGATGACCGAGTCTGCGCAACAGCGAGGGATGCGACTGCAGCTAGAACGACGTACGAGAGTTGCATAGCTGACAGATAAAGAAGCGGATGACCTTGGAATTCGAATCGGCTCAGAATCGGGCACAGCTCGAAATACTTGGCTGCTTGATCGATATGACTGTTGGTGTTCTATATTCTTCAATAGAAAGCATAGTGAAGACACGGAAGGCTGAGGTGAAGGTAGAAAAGTCATCGAACGCCAAGCTGAGAAAGAAACGCCATGTGAGAGACAGCTTTTCCTAGTAGGTATCGTAAGAAAACTCAAAGCATCTAGCGACATTCAGTGCAAATGGAGGTGGGTTGCAGTCAAGCGAGCGCGGCTACGGCTTAGCTCTTCATAGAGATAGCATCTGCACGACGCCACCCAATAGTTCCAACCTACCTGCTATAGCTGGAAGGTTATGTTTTGCGTAGCGAAGAACGCCCAGCGCCGATAGGCCGATCTAGGCTCAATTATTGCGGTAGGAAGTGATTATTATGCCGTGAAGAGCTCGCCCAATCTAACCCTTCGCCATGACACCGGGTTGAGCTGTCAGAAATTGGTTGGTTGGCTACCAGGTAAATAGATATAGGTACCCTTAATACCTACCCGAAGTAGGTATATTGCTGACAGCGTCACCTCCAGCTACCATGCTGTGCAGCTTCGTATCCGTACGTTCAGCGTATCATTGATGTCGACCACACAGACAGACTCCTAAGTAAGCAACCATTGAATCCTTGAGTTTAGCACTTTATAAAACATTGGAATCTAAATTCCCGTATGCCGAAGGCGTAGCGAAAATAAAATGATAGGTACTAATTAAATATAGTACCTATATAAAACCCTAAGGCTACCTCGCCACGTTGCCGCGTAAAGATATAGCTTGAATTGTTAAAGCTTAATCACCGTTGCCATGTTGAAATTTGAGTTGTGAGTTTTGACGTGCATAAAATTTGTGTGATCACTCACTAATGTGACATGTCTATCGTACCTAGCGAGTACTACTAGTAGGTAGCCCGTAGCTCACCTAATTACTTGGGTAATACTAGCAACTGTAACTATAATAAATATCAGATAAAAAAAGTAGTATATTAGATCAGCTCAAAGTAAAAATAGATAGACGCCTACCCGTCTGCATAGGCAATTTCATGCGTTTCGTCGACTGTAACAACAAGACTTGGTTGAGTATTACAGCAAATAAGTAACCAAAATGTTTCACCTGAATTCGGTCTCTATGACTTAACAAACAAATCCATATTTCTATATCGCCGTTACGTATAAAGCAATGATCTTCGCATGTTTGTTTATTACATAGTACATACTTAAGTAGATAGGTAGGTACCTAGTATACAATTTATAGTGCAATTACCTATTATTAGTTTACGTAGCTGCGTGGGAACTCCAAATGTATTGTACAATATAAGAAATATGATTTTTGTTGCTGGAAAGACTTCTTTGTTGTACTACAAACCAAAGCCTAGATCAAGCTGAATCCCAGCTTCGGATCCCCCTATTCTTACTAGTCGGTATTGTACCATAGTACCGTAGCAGCGTAGATAGGGAGGGAACCCCTGTTCAAAATGGACCAATGATTTAATGGATTGCGTGCCACTGCGTCCATTCATACGCTCCTTGCTTTTCCGGACTTATCTTATGCACATGTCGTATCTTCTTAAGGTACAGCACCGCATTCATTCCCTCGCTAACGCAAGCCGCAATCAGCAATCAACGCAATGCCGACCAAGATTAGGAAGATTAGAAAGATTACATAGGTGATACCAAACCAATGGGGAAATGGCAAACTTATTAAAATGAAGGGATCCCTTTGCTGTCGCTTTTGCCTTCGTCTTCGCCTTCGCCTTCGACCTCATCACCTTCACCCTCGTAAGTAATGATTGTATTCTGAGACACCTCTTCCGCCATCAATACGGTGCGCATTTCCCTGGCGGAGCTCAGCTGCTACCTACCCGGTCTGCCGTCTACCTTCTTTTTGACAATGTATGCCAACAAGTCTTCGTTTTCCTGCAGTCAGCAGCCAGGCGAGTCCTCGATGGCCCTCCTGCTGCGCCGCTCCCGCTGGCTGCTCCTGGCCATCGTCTTTATCGTCACCACTTTTTCGCTTTTTAGCCACGTACAATCTCCATTTCAAAAACCCGTTCAAGAGTCGTACAGAGAAACCACGGAACAGCCAACCCATGCGACCCCCCCACTGCCTGAAGACGAAGTTTGGGAATTCGATTCGAAACGCGACAGTCTCAATTATGGCCTTTCCGACGGCCAATGCCAGGTGAGCACACGTGCATAGAGAAATCTAACGGTGTATGAGAAATGGTGTATGTATAGGATGCTCATACCGTAACAGAGCGCATTCCCCAATTTATTCCAAGAACTCGACCGTGCTCGCGATTTTCTCCTAGATCAAAATAAACGCATTAAAGAATCAGACGTACGAGTAGATACGAAGGATGACTATACCGGCCTCCAGCATGGCGAATTCCACGTTATGATTTCAAATGGAGAATTATATGTGATCGAAGAGAAGAAGGGTGAGCCGGACCGTTCCCGTGGTCTCGCCGCCCTCGCCAACATGTATCGCGCAATAACCGCCATCCCAGACCCTCGATCGCTTCCGAACGTCGAATTCATCATCGATATCGAGGACCGCGCAGTCAGAGGCGAGAAGAACCCAAAGCGTATTAGATGGGCTTGGGCTCGCCAAGAAAACAATCCTTGGTTGTGGGTTATGCCCGATTTCGACGGATGGAGCTATCCCGACGACGGCGTCGGATCATATGCGCAGTTCCGCGAGGACGTGGAAGAGCTAGAGACGGAGTATCCTCACGGATGGGATGATAAAGAGGATAGGCTATGCTGGAGAGGGAGTCTGGCCGTGAACCGTAAGCTGCGAACGGCGCTTGTAGATGCCTCGAAAGGACACGATTGGAACGATGTCGAGGCCATAGATTGGCATAACCGCTCCAACATTCTGGATATGCGAGACTTCTGCCGTTTTAAATACGTCGCCCACACCGAGGGTAATTCCTGGAGTGGACGGCTACGATATTTGCACAACTGTAACAGCGTTCCCATCATTCATAAGCTGGACTACGTATTTCATTATCAACCTCTTCTAAAGGATAGCGGTCCTCACCAGGTATACTTTCTCTTCACACGACTACTAGATAATGAAACGTCCGACTAACCATTCTAAATAGAATTACGTCAAGGTAAGACGTGATTGGTCCGACTTGAAGGCTCAGATGGACGGCCTCATCGCAGACCCCGATCGGGCACGGCAAATCGCTCAAGAGTCTACTAGAGTGTTCCGAGACCGCAATCTCACGCCGGCTGCGGAAGCATGTTACTGGCGCCGAATGATCCATAACTGGCGCACCGTGATGGACTTCGAACCTCGACGTTACGAAACCAAGGCGGATGGTACTAAGGGTAGGAGAGGTGTAAGTTGGGAACGTTTCGCATTTCGGCAAAAGAAGAGCTTCGAACACGGATTTTGGGAACCTGACAGCAGCGAAGACGGGATCGAGTAAACAGACGCTTCGTTAAGCGGAAAGAAGCAGTATAAAACTTTTAGGTCTCACGACTGACCAGACCATGTAGAACCCCAGCTTCATTACCTTCAAGGGGTAGTAGCTGGTCACTACGAGTTAGTACAGCAACGGGTCGGAGATGTACAGCCATCGCCAAAATGCAACTGCATCAGCAGTCAAGCAGATACATGACCTGGCTAACGTATAATAGGCTGTGAACTGGGTCTACTTCATATACATTACGAGCTGGACGAATTCGACCATCATCACAGGCGTGATGTATAGGTACTAAGGTACCTATTAACCCATCCATGGATATTAGGGGGAGACATTGGGGATAAGCAGGATCTAGTCGTGCCACTTGTTGATGATTAACTTTGATCGTCGCTAGGCCCGATGGACTCTTATATAATTACACAAGCGCAGCAATTGGCATGACAAGGTTTTTATAAGCTTTCGAACGAGGCCGAACGCGGCCTAAGCTATATCGCAACCAACGCAAATAATACATAAAATTCATCCATCTTTTTTTCGGGGAGGTAAAGGATCATACTCTTATTCCGTGAGGTTGTAAATCTTTTGAATGCTGTGCAACATGGCTTCGTGGTCTACCTTCAAGTCCTTGAGCAAACCGTCTTCGAATCCAAACACCCATCCGTGGACTATGGGGAACTTGTTTTTAGCGTAGGACTGCTGTACCGCCGCAGTCTTAATGACATTCCGGCACTGCTCGATAACGCTAACCTCTACCAGACGGTTATAACGCTCATTCTCGTCCTTGATCGCATCCAACTCTGCTTCGTGTAGGCGATACACATCTCGGATGTTCCTCAGCCACGGGTTAAGCAGCCCCAAGTCCTTAGGCGTCATGGCGGCCTTCACACCGCCGCAGCCGTAATGCCCACATACAACGATGTGCTTGACTTGCAGATGTCGGACCGCGTAGTTGATGACACTCATAACATTGAGATCGGTATTGACGACCAGGTTAGCGATGTTGCGATGGATGAAGGCCTCGCCTGGTCCCAAGCCCGTGATCTGTTCAGCGGGAATGCGCGAGTCGCTGCATCCGATCCATAGATATTCGGGGGTCTGTCCGGCGGATAGCTTGGCGAAGAAGTCGGGATCCCGTTTTTTCTGCTCCTCCGCCCAAGCACGGTTGTGTTCAAAGACACGGTCGTGCGTCTGCTGGAGATACTTCGAGATCTCTGACTGCGACATGGTGCGCCAAGCGTTAAAGCTGATAGAGCTTGAGAATTGTCGAAAACCGAGAGTTTGCTGAGGACTGGAACGAAAAGCTTGTTTAGCTGACGAGAAAAGGGAGCAGCTGATGCGTGCTCTATGAAGCATCAGGATTGTCATGTGGCGAGTCTACGAAGTCCGGAGGCGTGGAGGGGAATTGGTAGCAGGAATTCCCGTAGCCTACTGGGTAGCCACTGTAGGTAGAATCCCGCGTAAGATTTGTTGAGTCCGTCCGGAGTCCATAGACGCCAAAGACGCCAAAAGACGTCAATGGCGGGGGATCTACGGAGGAACCCGAGCTCTCTTGTGCTACATTATTTAGCGGTACTTGATGTTTTCACACTGTATTTTCAATATGCATGAACTACGTATGTATAGTTTCCGTCATTGCCTCGAAATGTTCAGTTGCGTTTGGCTAAGAAGCACTAGTCGCGATGGTGTCAATTAGGTGCCCTAAGAGCGACTACCGTAATCACTTTAGATTAATAGCGCCGAAGAATGTATAGCATCTTGAGAAGTGTACGTCATTATCCACCTGATTTCAAAAAAGAAAGCACGATAAAGGTATCGGATTATTCTCTACCTCCTATTGAAATTTAATCTCCATGTAAATAGTACATAGGAATGTACTGTGTACTTCATGAGATGACTGACCCAAAAATATTACTAGGTACATATGTAGGTACTGTACCTCGGACACTTGCCATATGCGAGATAAGCGAGGATAATGAGGCTTAAAACCTACCTAGCTGCCTAGTAAAAGTAAAACCCTACCAACCACAAAATGAGCCCTTTCACATACCTACTATCTAAACTTCAAGTGCGGCCAAAAACGAAAAAGAAACAAAAACTGCCCATCCTGGGGTCGAACCAGGGATCTTCTGATTTCTCTTAACCTCTTTGAAGGAAGTAACAGTCAGACGCCTTAACCACTGGGCCAATGGGCAATTGCTACATTTGCTACAACATTAGGTTATACAACTTTAAATCTACAGAAACTTTGTCCGACCTTGGCTCTTACCTAGTAGGTATTTGGAAATCTTTTACCCCTTAACAGTGCTGCCGTGTCATCAGGTATACTCACATCCTAAGGCTCATGACTATCTGAAATCTGAGTTAATCGAGTCTTTTAAAATCTCTTTAGTCACATGCCTGAGAACTTGGCGTATGACTATATGAATTTCTGCGTTCGTGGGATGGAAGAACTATATACAGCGGGTTTTGTTATATACCCTCATTTTAAGGCACTTCAAGAGTGCCTGTCTGGCGAATATCGCGGCTGCTCGAACCGACGCTAATGTTGAATGTTCCCGCAGGGACGACCCAACTTTGCTTTGCTGTGTCCCAAATACTAATATCTCGTCTTTTAAGTTCGAAGGCTACGTTGTCCTTGGCGCCAGCTTCCAATGCCAACTTCTCGAATCCGCGTAGCTGCTTCGGCGGCGTCCCTGCAGACTCAGGGAAACCTACATATAATTGCGCTACTTCAGCACCTTTGACTTCACCTGAGTTGGTGATAGTTACGGTGACCGTGAGCACAGTCTCCCAGAGATCAGCAGCACCCCCCGGGATGATGGCCCCCGTCGCAGGACCAGATGTCGGTCGTCCGTCGACAAAGATGTCCGAATAAGTAAAATTGGTGTATGCTGTAGAAGATTAGCTAATGTCGCCCTTACCATCAAGGAGACTACCTAGATGATAAAAGAAAGCTTACATATTCCATATCCGAACTCGTACCGAGGCTCGATACCCTCTTGATCGAACTTGCGGTAGTCGATGAACAGACCTTCCTTAAAATCGTCGTTGCCTCTTACGACACTCGTGCCATAGTCGTTAGCTGATTTAGCAATTGTGTAAGGTAGTTTTCCTGAAGGGCTGGTATCTCCGTAGAGGATATCTACTAAGGCATTCCCATTCTCCTGAGAGGGAAGACCGGCCCAAACGATCGCCTTAACATTAGGCTGAGCAAGGACCGTCTCGAGGATGACGGGGCCGACGGCGTGCACGACTACGATCACATTATCGTTCGCCGCTGCAACCGCCTTGACGAGATCATTCCCGTTATGCCACGGGTCGAGGTTATTGCGATCTCCCGCATTGTTTTCCACCGTGATATACCCTTCGCCGCTGTCGGAAGTAATAAATACGATCGCTGCATCAGCGCCACTGACTGTCGAGCCAACAGAACTCGTGCTATCGGAAGAAGATAAGCTAATCTGGGTGCCGTCGGCTTGAGCTCGCGTCTTGATGGCGTCGGCGGGAGCGCTGAAATAGGGGTACGATGCGGTGCCCGAACCCCATCCCATGCCAAGAGCACCGGTATTACATCCTTGATCAGTACAAGAATTCATACCTTGTGGGTTCACAACGGCCGCCGAGCCGACCAATCCAAGCTTCGCGGGTTTCTTGAGAGGAAGAATGTTTCCTTCGTTCTTTAGTAAGACGATCCCATCTCTCGCAGTAGCACGAATGTTGGTCTTGTGGGTTCCCTGAACATTGGCATTGAGATTGGTCGTCGGATATCCGCTATCCTGACCGAGCAAATACCACGCTGCTAAGATCCTTCGGACCATATCATCGAGACGCGATTGTGGCACCTGTCCGCTGCTCACGGCCTGAGTCAACTTTGAGCCCCAGTAAATAGACCCGCCGTTGAAATCCGAGCCGGGCATAGTCATATCCAATCCCGACGTCGCGGCCGGGGCGGTAGAATGCTGCGCATTCCAGTCTGTCATCACGTAGCCTTGGAAGCCAAGCTCTTTCTTTAGGATTGTGTCTAGGACATACGGGCTGCGGTACATCGAATTAGCAAAGAGATCGGCTTGAGGCGAGACCGGCAGTTAATTAGATACAGTAGGTACCTACTTTTCACAGGTCCAGGTGCTATTGACCTTGTTGTATGAGCACATGACGGACGCTACATTTGCGTGTACGGCATCAGCGAAAGGCCAAAGATAAATCTCATGCATTGTACGGTCGTCTAAGTTCGAGCTCATAGTTTCGCGGTTGAGTTCCTGTTCGTTGAGAATATAATGTTTCGCATTGGCCTGGACCCCGACACTCTGCATACCCTCGATCGTCTCTGCCATGGCGATGCCTTGTAGGTACGGATCGGCGCCGAAGCCCTCCCAATTTCTGCCACCCGCAGGATTTTTACCTAGAGGACCTGCGACGGGTCCTAGAAGAACGTGAATACCGGCGCCTTTCGTCTCTTCGGCCATGAACTGTCCACGCTCCCTCATAAGAGCACGATCCCAGGTCGACGCGACATGGATACCAGGAACGAAAGCATTGGCGTTCGTGGCGAAACGGATACCCAGTGGTCCATCTTGCAGACATAGTTGGGGGTAGTTGATGGAACTCGCTGCCGCCGTATTTCCAACGCAGGGTCCTTTATTCCAGCCAACTCCGGTGACAATGTTGATCTTGTCATTCTGAGACAGCTTTGCCAGAGAAGCATTGGACTTTTCGTAAGCTGCTGCCCAGTCAAGCTCCGCCGCCGCGGAAGCAGTAGCAAACACCACGGTAAGGATTGAGGATCGCATCGTTAGCGATTTAATTCGAAGTATGCCGAGCAGCAAGGGTCTTTCGCCTGCCACGACATGTCGAGATGCATCCCTCCAGTCTTATATGAGCTACCCAGTAAGCACATCATATTCAGCAATGGCACTTAGCCCCGCAATATATCCAAGCACTCTTTTTACTCTAAATCTGTTAGGCATCATGGCGCTACGAGAATCCCGGATCTACTTGATCTGGTAATTGACGGAGAAGTATAGAAAGGAGAGGATGGCATTTTCTTGCCGTATTTCCATGCCTAGAATAGATTGATCCTCTTGTCCCATCTTGGCTAACGGTAACCCCTCAGCCTTCAGCTCTCCAAATAGTAGAAGATCTCCTTTCTGACGAGGACGTGGATGGGATTTCCCCGAAATGCGATAACTTTTAAGTGGGAGGAGGGAAATAATGCTCTGGTCCCGGGCCGCATTAGCCATATATTAATTAACATCCCGTCGCTTCCAGGGTTACCTTCACTAAACCTTGAATGTAACCACACCCGCCGTAGCTTTCATGTCAGGGGTAACAGGTAGCCAAGCTCTTTGACGGCTGATCTGTTCCCGAACCACCAACGAATCTTAATAATAAATTTGGCAGATGTTGCTTTCGCATCATATGCCATCTAGATGCCCAGGTGTATGGTAATATTTACTATCAATTTTAGACCCGAGGTGCGTGTTATATCTTTGCGAAGCATTCACTAGGTGAGTACGTCAGACAGAGGTACAATCTAGGTAACCTGCTAGGTACCTAGGTATGAAACTTATGAAGTAAGGTCTAGGCTAAAAGTATCACGCATCACCTAGTTACGTTTCTTAGGTACTCAGTGCGCGATTAAATAATCAATCAGCAAATGCTGTATTAGGTCTATGCTAAGACTTTTAGGACACCTAATAGCGATTCATCCGCTAAATTTTAGTGGATGGCTGCTATAGACTCAGCAATGTAACTACCATGAAAAATGCACGAGGAGCGGATGGAACTGTGCATGCCTCTTTGGCCCTCATATGTAACAAGCATCTTATTATACAGATATATAATAGGTACCTATATAGGCATTACCTTAGAAGTCAGTCCTAATCCACACCAATCGTTGCGAAGTATGTCATAGCCTTTGCGTTAATCTCCTTGTCCATAGGCTTCCCTGCCTCCGCCATCTGACTAAGTAGCTTGAAGTAATTGATATAATAAGCAGGTGTGAATGTGTTCAGAAATTTGCATCCTTCATCTAAAGTGCCCCAAGTGTGGACCGATCTGACCGGGACAGTTACATAGTCACCCTCGGTGCAGTCTACAATGCCACCATCCTTCACAAAGAACCGCATCTTTCCAGAGAGGACTAGAAATGTCTCGTCATGCTAGAGGAATTGTTGTTAGAATGAACTGTACCCAAAGAACCTGGAGTCATACCATTTCATGCCAATGCTTTGGTGGCCCTTCTGTGTTAGGAGGGACAATGAACTCAGCAGTACCAAGTCGGTCGTCTGGAAATGTGAGTTAAAATACTAACCCAAGGTATGTATACCTAAGGATTAGAACATACGAGTGTTGCTGCCGTCTTCCATCACACGAATTTCTATCGTTGTTAGCATGGCTTTAAGGCAGGTTCATTGGCATGTACATACGAACAGTTCCCAGCATGAAGATATCACCAGCTTTGGCCCGGACGAGGTTGACGGGGACGTCAGGGGGAGACATTAATTGCTTTGCTGCCATTGTGTACGTAGCTGAAAAAGAAGATGGTGATGATGATGATCTAGTAAATTATTTCTATGGTCTAACTATTGGAGAGGGTGTAGAGACCTTTTATCATTGTAAACTACTTACTTTTGTAGTAGATAAACTCTGGTATTTTGGCCATACTTGCCGCCGGAAGAGTCAGTCTACCGTGCCGCCTAGTTACATCAATGGATCGGGATTTTAAACTTGGCAGGCTGCTGAGCCATACGTGTACCCTATCATGATATTATTCCAATGCCATATATCTGGAGCCTGAAGGACTTCTCGGCGTTAAGGATGTCCGGTATTGGTAACTCCTACGCGGTTTGTGTAGTGTGAGGTAGGAATTATCGTAAGTCGTAAGATCGGCTCATGCCTAACACCATGCCGGCATTTTCGGATGTAGTTACGGGCGGCGGGAAGGACCCCGCCTTTCTCAGAGATTTACAAGGCGAATGCGGCGCGAGTACGTATATCCATCTATATATTCGTAAGACGGATCCGGGGAAGTCGTTTCGGGACCGATGTAAGCGGAATGAGCCCGAATTAAAGATCTAAATATTCATTATTAAACAATTGGAGACAGGCATCACGTTTACCTATACGATCCAAAACTTAACTATCCTCTGGCCATATGGTGGGAAGGTTTAGAGAAATACTAAGTATCATTTATCTTAGGGAGGTTGTGCGAGTGACTATGCAGGCCCTTTAGGTCGTCCTTCCACATGATCTATTGAAACATCCATTTTATTCGTTGCCGCCTCTTTTGACACTTCAGTGCCCACGCAGATGTACTCCTTAAATTTCCTTGCTGGGACCTTGGATTCAAATATCTCGTTGATTTCTTCCAAGGTTCGATCTCGCGTCTCAGGTATGAACGCCCAAGTAAACGTGAAAACTATCATGTTGGATACAAACCATATGTACCTATCGATCATCAATATAGTAATATCCATAGGATTATGTTAGGTACTGACCCATACTTGGCATTCCATCCTAGACTGGCCGGGTTGATGAAGTACGGCGCAGTGAAGACGCCCAACCAATTCCCTAGGAAGTTTAGTGCTGTACCAACACCGTAGGTATGGGCGCGTAGATGATTGCTAGGTAATTCACCACCTAGGAGCCACGCATAAGGAGCTGAATATGTTAGTAGGGGTCATTTCCATATAGGAGGATCATGAATATTTGCAAGGTTCTTACCGTAGGCGACGTAAAAGAATGTAAACAGAGCGATAAATGCGACTACCGACTTAGCTGTAGCTTCGGTCCCTGGAGCCACAGTCCAAGCTATTGCAAATGCGAGCTGACAGAAACCGCATGCACCCACTCCAATAAGTAACATAACACGACGGCCAACGTACAGAACAATCGAAATACTAGCGAGAACGCCAACTAACCCCATGCACGTTATCATAGTGGAAAGTGCAAAAGCTTCCTTTACTCCGGCAACAGTAAGGAAATAGGTCGTATAGATGTTCAACTTATTTAGAGGGTTAGTTCAGTATGCACTTAGTGTGTGTGTATAAATTACGTAGGTAGGAATTTACCCAAGAAGACCCTAAATATAGGGGTTAACTAATGCTTAGGACAACTCTATATTTTTCATCTCTAGAGGGGAGACGAGGAAGGGGGGGAAATAGAGAAAACCCACCATTGGCGCAATGGAAGCATATGACTGCTATGGACAGGATGGAACGTCGCCGATTAGTACCCTTCCACATTTCGATCCATAGATGTTTCCCTTTGAGATGATTTGATTGCTCTACTGTGGAAACCCTGATTTCCTCGAACTCTGCACGAAACTCGGTCTCTCGAATATTTCTGTTGCGTAGTTGACGAAGCGCTGACTCGGCGGCTGCCTCCCTTCCGTGTGTCATAAGCCATCGTGGGCTTTCCGGAAAAAAGAAAAGGGAGACCGTTTGAATTGTCGGAGCGATAAAAAACACCGCTAACGGTATTTGGTACGCCCCCTTACCGAGCATCGCGTGCGTTCCATTATCTATCGCTGCTCCTACGATGGAACCGATACAAAGCTGGGTTTGATATACCGCAAACACGATCCCCCGAAGGTGAGCGGGTGCTACCTCGTTGATATACACCTGAGCAAATGTGAGAAACCAGCCAACCGAAATTCCTATCTAGGGATTAGCCATGTAGAATCACGCTTAGTTCACAAAATAAAACGATATATTACCAAGAATAAAGCGTGCAAGATATAACGCTCCGATGTTTGTCGTCCCGATCATGATTGCCGTAGCAATGTAATTCAAGATAGACGCTGCCCATAGACCATTCCGTCTCCCAAGCTTAGAGCTAAACGGCCCTACAGACAATGAGCCTACGAATGTTCCAATCGTCATAAGTGATGAAATGAGCTGTTGAACGGTGGGGTCTATAGCCCATTTGCTAGTCGCTTCGTCGTAGTACCCGAATACCTTCAAAAAGCCAGGCATGGCCATAAAGCCACCCACGAGGGCATAGTCAAGGCCATATTGAAAGCTAGATACAGTTACAACGAAGCATATCGCAAGGCACTTCCTATGACTTCGTATATCCAATTGTAAGGGATTCGCTGAGATGACGGCGCCCACCATTCTGGCGGCTCTATTTATTTTCTTCTATAAAGTAATCACCAAACGAAATACCTAGGTATTTGCGTAGGTAGTTGGTACGAGGGAAACGGAGAACATCGGGGTATCCACGACCTTCAAAATAGAAGGAAATTCCATCAAGCTACCTAGATAAAGGCATCTATCAATACTCTGGCACTAAAATCTATCTGACTGTATGCACGATCGTTAGGAGTACCATTAAGAGAGGAGATGCTCCCCGCTTGCTAACTCAAACTTCCCCAGATTTTCATTGCCGATAGCCAAATTAGGACATAGCCGCTCAGATATCCCCGCATCCCCAGACGGCAGAGATGCATCATACGGATGATGATGCGCGTTGGAGTAGTTGGGGGTTTCCCAGCTTGATCAGATTATAATCCTTGATCCTCTCTGAAATATGGTTCCCCTATTATTACCCAAACCTACCTACGCACCCATCAAACGCTCGATAGTCCATTCGTATCTTCAGAAATATTCGAAGAGAAAGAAGACATACGCCGCAATTTAGCCTATTAAGCGATATGGGCTCCTTGTCTCTGAATAAGCTAATACGGGAACCTTTGAAACGAGGGTCGTCTATTGACCATCTCGAATATGTTGATAGTAGCCCCATAATAGGCCGAGAGTATCCCACAGCCAAGCTCAAGAACATAATTCAAGCCACCAATGCCGATAAACAGTTGAGAGACCTTGCCATAACGATCTGCGAGCGTGGCGTCGTTTTCTTCAGGGCTCCTCAAGATGATCTCTCTATCGAAGAACAGAAGTATATCACCGACATGCTAGGAAAGTTAACCGGAAGACCTGCGGAACATGGGTTGCACGTACATCCCCTATATAATGACCCTAATAACCTTCCTATGGCAGATGGAACTACTGATAGGAACATGTAAGTAGGACTAAAACTCAATCTATTATTAGGAGTAGGGTCTAATTGACCTAGCTACGTAATCAACTCAGAGGCAGCTAAGAAGTTGTATGCGACGATGAAAAATCGGCCTGGCTCAGGCAGCGAACCTCGAGATCTAGGTAGAGAATGGCACAGTGATAGTATGTCAATGACTACAACTATCCCATTTTCATAATCTTGCATCTGATAGGAGTATCTTAGGTCTTTTCGAGAATTGTCCGTCCGACTTTTCCTTCCTACGAATGCAGGACACACCGCCCGCTGGTGGTGACACTCTCTGGGTATCCGGGTACGAGTTATACGACCGCCTGTCGCCTCCATTCCAAAAGTTCCTCGAAACTTTGACAGCCACATGTGCGCAACCAGTTTTTGAGTCAGCATGTAAAGCTGGAGGATACGAAGTCACGTCCCCCCGAGGCTCTCCTCTTAACGTCAACTACGAATTCTCCCCATCTCACCCAGTCATACGCACACACCCTGTAACAGGTTGGAAGTCTTTGTTTGCGGGTGTCGGCTTACATGTTAGTCGCATCAATGATGTTTACTCTTATGAAGATTATATGATCCGCGACTACGTCATGCGTCTGATCACGCGCAATCATGACTGCGTAGCACGGATGCACTGGACAAGAGGAGCTTGTGCTATTTGGAGTAATCTCTGTACTCTTCACGCTGCCACCGTAAGCAACCATTCCGTATATACAAGCAAAACCTTTCTCCAAGCAACGGTTCTTTGCTAACCTGGACGGTGCTAGCCCGACACACATCTTGTAGAAGGCATAAGGACCGGCGTACGAGCTTCGGGCATTGGCGAAAAACCATATCTTGATCCAGCTAGTACGGGAAGGAGAGAAGGGTTAGGATTATCCTCATTTTAAGCTTAAGTAGTTGAATTCGGGTTGTCATATCAGACGGACCTTCCGGAATTCCAAATAAGACATCTGGTCTTCCTCCAGGTTGGTACCTAGCTAGGGGTCTATGGGATCGGGATTCGGCCCGTAGAGTCCTTGTGAGGGTCCTGCTGGCCGCTAGCCCTAGGAGCAGGATGGACAAAGAGCTTCACCTTATATATATACCGTGTTCTCTACAGCGAGAGTAGTTAGGAGCTCCTCGCGTAACAACGTCGTTGTTTCCTAGGTAGTCTTTTGGTTCCGACTCGTGATATTTCAGATGGACTCTCCGCCTGACTATACTGAGTCAAGGCCAGTCTAATAGATACATACCTACTCTGGAGTAAGGTTTCACATATAAATCTACGTACCTTTTCGACTTGTTATTGTTTAAGAGGATCCTTTAGGGTTAGGGTTAGGGTTAGGGTTAGGGTTAGGGTTAGGGTTAGGGTTAGGGTTAGGGTTAGGGTTAGGGTTAGGGTTAGGGTTAGGGTTAGG